>NC_054824.1:126649326-126956588 GCF_018345385.1 Vulpes lagopus | reverse complement strand
AGCCCGTTCACGTTCAGAGTTACTATTGACAGATATGAGTTTAGTGTCATCATATCTATTTAGTCCTTCTTTTTGTGGATTGTTCCACTGAACTTCTTCTTAAAGGGGAATTTTAAGAGTCCCCCTTAAAATTTCTTGCAGAGCTGATTTGGAGGTCACATATTCTTTCAGTTCCTGCCTGTCTTGGAAGCTCTTTATCTCTCCTTCCATTTTGAATGAGAGCCTTGCTGGATAAAGTATTCTTGGTTGCATGTTCTTCTCATTTAGGACCCTGAATATATCCTGCCAGCCCTTTCTGGCCTGCCAGGTCTCTGTGGAGAGGTCTGCTGTTACCCTCATATTCCTCCCCATAAAAGTCAGGGACTTTTTTTCTCTTGCTGCTTTAAGGATCTTCTCCTTATCTTTGGAATTTGCAAGCTTCACTATTAAATGTCGAGGTGTTGAGCGGTTTTTGTTGATTTTAGGGGGGGATCTCTCTATTTCCTGGATCTGAATGCCTGTTTCCCTTCCCAGATTCGGAAAGTTTTCAGCTAGGATTTGTTCAAATACATATTCTGGCCCTCTGTCCCTTTCTGCGCCCTCGGGAACCCCAATTAAACGTAGGTTTTTCTTCCTCAGGCTGTCATTTATCTCCCTTAATCTATCCTCATGGTCTTTTAATTGCCTGTCTCTTTTTTCCTCAGTTTCCCTCTTTGCCATCAACTTGTCTTCTATGTCACTCACTCGTTCTTCCACCTCGTTAAGCCTTGTCGTTAGGACTTCTAGCTTGGATTGCATCTCATTTAATTGATTTTTAATTTCTGCCTGATTGGATCTAAATTCTGCAGTCATGAAGTCTCTTGAGTCCTTTATGGTTCTTTCTAGAGCCACCAGTAGCTGTATAATAGTGCTTCTGAATTGGCTTTCTGACATTGAATTGTAATCCAGATTTTGTAACCCTGTGGGAGAGAGGGCTGTTTCTGATTCTTTTTTTTGAGGTGAGGTTTTCCTTCTAGTCATTTTGCTCAGTGCAGAGTGGCCAAAAACAAGTTGTATTGGGAAAAGGAGAAAAAGAAAGAGAAGGAAAGAAAAGAGAAAAAGAAAAATAGAAAGAAGAAAAAAAAGGGGGAAAGAAGAAAAAGAGAAAGAAAAAGAAAGAAAGGAGAAAAAAAGGGGGGTGCGGTGGGGGAAGCAATCAGAAATCAAGGAGAAAGAAAAAAAAACACAAAACAAAACAAAAACAAAAAAACAAAAACAAAAAAACACGGGGGAGTATCTTCCGATTCTGTATACTTTAAGTCCCTTGACTTTGCCTGGAACTGGTCCGTCTTGCTGGTCTTCTGGGGGAGGGGCCTGTTGTGCTGATTTTCAGGTGTTAGCACTTGGGGGACCTGCTCTGCCCCTGCCTGGTGCAGGGCTCAGTGGGGGTTGTTCACCCCGTGAGGCCCCGGGAGGAAGCCACAGTGGCGGGGGCAGCTCTGGGACCCTGGAGTCAGCTCCCGCAGTAGCTCCGGGGCTCTCCGTCTGCAGGGCCTGTGGGCTCCGGGGCGGGGCCGCTGATCTGCTCAGCTCCAGGCAGGAGCGTCCTTGCTGTCCTGGGCCCTCCCGGCCTCTGCCTGTCCCGGGGGAGGCCGGATCCTGGGCTGTGTCCCGGCGCCCTGTGCTCCGGGGCCTGCGCTGTTGGATTCGCGCTCCCGCCCCGCAGCCCCCTCCGCGGAGCCGCCGCCCGAGCCCCTCCGAGCTGCTCCGGGTGCCGCCGCGCGCTGCAGCCCTTAGGGAGCTCGGCGCATCTCCCCGGGTGCAGTTCCTCTGTTACTGTCCCAGGGAGCCCGAGGGCATCCCCGCCTTTCTGGGGATCCTGCTCCAACTCCCCGGGAGGCCTTTCCGCGGGGAAGGTCGGTGCAGCTCCTGCTCCTCCGGGCCGGGGCTCTCCTGTCCTGGGGACACTCGCCCCGGCCTCAGCCCGGCTCCTCGCGGGGCCCCTCCCCCTTGGAGGCCTTTTGTTTCTTTATTCCTTTTTCCCCGTCTTCCTACCTTGATAGAAGCGCGAACTCTTCTCACTGGAGCGTTCCAGCTGGTCTCTCTTTAAATCTCAGGCCGAATTCGTAGATTTTCAGGATGATTTGCAGGTTTTCTAGGTAATTTGTTGGGGACCGGTGACTTGGGGACCCTACTCTTCCGCCTTCTTGCCCCTCCTCCCACCTTATTATTTTCTTTATTATTTCTTTCTTTGTAATTTAATTATAGGAATTCTAGTAATTTTTCTCTCATATAAATAAATATTTTATTATTTTTTGATCCATAGTCATTTGTTTACTCATATACTTATGGAAAGTTATCAACTCTATTCTACCACTGTAAAATAGTATTTTACTTTTTTAAAGATTTTATTTATTTATTCATGAGAGATACAGAAAGAGAGGTGGAGACATAGGCAAAAGGAGAAGCAGGCTCCATGCAGGGAGCCCAATTCGGGAGTCCATCCCTGAACAACCAGGATAATTTCCTGAGCTGAAGACAGACACTCAACCAGTGAGCCACCCAGGCATCCCTGTAAAATAGTATTTTAAATATACCATTATGTAGTCTATGTAACATAATATTTAACCTAGAAAATTTATTGTAAGTAGTGTCTAAAAATGTCCTTGAGGAAAAGCTGTCAGTATATATACTTCATGATCCATATATCTTGGTTAATTTTCAATAGAAGTTTTCTCTACTTAGTAATAAATTACTGGTAAGGGCAAATCACCCAGGAATGCAGTGTGTAAGACTCACACACATGAGAAAAAGAATAAATTATAGAGGTGTTAACACACCATTGCTAAGCAAATTTGCTAGAAATTGATATCAATTCTTATAGATATTTGTATATTTTGACTACAGTTTTAGCTAAACTGAAAAAAAAATATCAGGATAGAATTAACAGCTCCAGGTTGTTGGTTTTTTTTATAAGATTTTATATATTTATTTGAGAGAGAAAGAAGAAATCATGAGCTGGGGGAGGGGCAGAAAGAGCGGAAAAAGCAGATTCCCCCCTGAGCTCCATATGGGGCTCCATCTCAGGACCTTGGGATCATGACCTGAGCCAAAGGTAGACACTTAACTGACTAAACGACTCGGGCCTGCCAAAGTTCAAGTTTTAAAATTCCTTCTAACAATTGACTCGGTGTATGTATATTAGTGATGATGAGGTTTGCTGCTAATTTAGTAATTTTTACTTTTCCTCAGATTTTCTCTTCTCATATCCATTAACTTCCACAATACCCAAGTTAGCCCAGCATACATAATTAATATGGTGCATATGCCTCACTATCTTCACTTGCTTAGTAGTACAATGATAAATCTGAGGCTTGCTCTATCACATTGTTTGCATTAGAAAGATGATCCACCAATTTTTTTTTTTTTTCCTAAGAAAAAGATAGCAGATAATGATTGAATTTGGAACTTGGGCTGTTTGTTTAGTTTTCCATTCTTTCTCACCAATAGGAAACATATTTTTAAAAGTACTACTAAATCTTTCAGTAGTCCGGTAGTCTTTAAAATACATAATATATTCAGTGTAAGCCTTTTGTTTATTTTTTGGTCAATGGCTATTACAGTTTTCAAATGTTGTAATCAGGAATGGGAAAGAATGGTGAACTCAAAGAAGATCAGGACATATAACCATGTGGATTCAGTATTACCTTCTATTGATTTGAACAGGAGTATTTAGAAAAGAACCTATCCTAAGGTGTGTGTGTGTGTGTGTGTGTGTGTGTGTGTGTGTGTATAAAAACTAAAAAATTATATTTTGTCACATGAATCCTGGTCTAGTTTGAGATGGAAAAAATTGAGACTTTTCAATTTGTATATTGAAATTAACTTGTAAATTTCAAGAAATTTCAAGAAAGTCATCCTGCTTGTTTAATGCACTAATCCTAAAACACGGAGGGAAGAATTTAACATGGTCCTTAGAAAAACACCTTTAGAAGTTGAACAAAACCAATGTTAATATTTGAAAAACAAATGCTTACTCACATAATATAAAATAAAGTTGTAAATCAGCTAAATCAACAGAAATTTTAGAAGGAACAAAACTTCATTTTTTTTAAAAGTGCAGATACTACATAATTAAATATTTATTTAGCAGGATAAATGACTAGTCTTCTGATATTAGTTACTCAGATTATTGTGAGTATATCATATCAATATGACACATATTTTATAGTCTGAAGCTTTTATGTTTATCACAGGGCATACAAGAGCTTACACATATTTTATCACTTACATTCTAACATTCAATTAATAGTCTAAGTTGGCTTGGCCTCTTGCCATTAATGAAGGAAACTTAATAGAATTCAAGTTGTAGAATAATACAATAATATGATAGAGTTTCCAGTAGCAAGTCCCATAACGGGAGCCCAAAAATGTCCTTTTGAATGTCTGGTTCCCCACATAATTTTCCTGGTATTCTTTTTGGGGATGAAAACTTTCCTTTCCCAATGTAACCCTAGAAGTAAATATATTTTGGGAAATTAGATCTGGATAAATTCAGGTGTTTGAATTATATTTTTCAATGTTAATTTATGATGAAGTTAAGAATACCTCAAAGTACCTCTTCATCAAAATTTTATAACGGTATACATAGCAAGTTTACCTGGCACATAAGGCAGTTCCCTAATGCTAAGACTCAAAAAACTGTAACCCTCAGTCTTTCATGTGACATATTACTGATAACATATACAGAGAATGTAGTAGTCATGTCCACTCTGTATATTTCCATGCCACCACTGATTTGTGAACAAAGGAAAAGTTAATGAAGAAAGAGTACATCAGACCAACACATAGACATATTTCTCATATAATGGAATGTGGCTAACTCATCACATATGACTAGTAAGAGCAATCAAAAGAACTGTTTTGTTCAAGGGACTTTGAAGATTTCACTGGAATCTATTTTTTCCCCAATATATTAGGAATGGCAAGAAAAAGTTCTCCACTTTGTAAATCAGCTTATTTATTGGCTAGAAATCACAAAATATTAAAGTATGAGAGAGATCATTGCGATTATTTTGCTATAAGTTATTAATTTACTATGTAGAGAAATGAGACTTAAGTAGATTAAGTGGTTTATCTAAGGTCACAAGATAATTAGTAAAAAGAGGAACAAAACTCTTGGTTCACTGCCTTTGTGTACTTTTAAATATGCTCTGTTGCTTTCTTGTTTTCCAGAATTTGGAAGAATGCAAACACAGTTAGGAGTGACAGTAAATGATCCACACTTGGAAAAAGTTTTTGGTTGAGGTAGAAATTCACGTCTAAAATTTTGCAGAGAGGAAATGTTATTTCTCTTAAGTGAGAGGAGAAAGAAGTCTTGACACACTGATTACTTGGAACAGAGAAATGGATGACTATTTGCAATTACAAAATTAAATAAAATGTAGGCAAAGAAAAGAGGAATAGTCTACTTTAGGTAGCTTATGCCCTAAATATTGTCAGAGTCAGAAAGGTTATTTCTTTTACCAGAGTAGCCTGTAGCTTCATATAGATAATAAATCATACTTCTGTTTCAGCACTATATACAGTATTTTGTCTTCTCCTGGTGTCTATGAAAATTTCTCTTTTCTATATTAATGACAAAATATGATTAATTATATATAATTACTTGGTGAAATACTAAAGTGATACCTCTTTATAAGTTATTACCAGCAGTATGGTTATGTTTATTAACTATTTACATGTATTTAATTAACTTTTGAAATGTATATCCAATACTGAATTATATAAATATAATAGCAAATCTCATTCCCATTATAGTTTGTGAAAAGCACTAAATCATTATCAAGAAATACTAAGTCAACTATTTCCTTCTTTTTTTTCTCCTGAACTTTTTCAAAGTTGGACAATAAAAAGTCTTGCTTTTTATTTTTAGAAGCTATTATTGAATGCTTCAATTTGTGATATATCAGCTTATAAGGAAATGAGAATCATTTCCAAATACATATTTACTGTACCATTTTTATTGCCAATCAATAAAAAATTCAGATAAATCCAAATAAAAAATTTAAGTTGAAAATATTAAAAAATATATGCATTTTGATCAGAAGCATACATGTTAGAAATGTTTCTGGAAATAAGCCCATTCAGTATATGTTTCTTATGACAAAGACATACTAATCTGTTCAAATTTGGAATTTATGAAAAACACTGTATTTATTTAAATATTATTTTGTTAAGAGTACAGTAGACAAGAGTATTTGAATGAGATATACATGATACTGAAGTGTATGAATTAAGCACATTAATTTGAGTTTAATAATGCTTGAAGACTGATTTGAGGTCATTGTAGATCAAATTTTAAATACCGAAGGCTGTGGCATATGAGACTGAGTTGGATAATAGAAAGCTCTAGAGGAAATTGGAATAAAAGAATCAAGATCATTAAATGAATGGAAAATGGTATTTTTTTTTATCTGTACGATCTAAAATATAGTTGAAAGGGGGAAAGAAGGAATCAAATGGCACAGAAAAACCACAAAGAGATTGATTGTTCTGAAGAGTAAATGAGCTGTTATTGTTTTGAATATTAAAATGAGTATTTCTGGATAGCCCAGGTGGCTCAGCAGTTTGGTGCCTGCCTTCGGACCAGGGCGTGATCCTGGAGTTCTGGGATTGAGTCCCACATCAGGCTCCCTGCATGGAGCCTGCTTCTCCCTCTGCCTGTGTCTCTGCCTCTCTCAATCTCCCTCTCTCTCTCTCTTTGTGTGTCTCTCATGAATAAATAAATAAAATCTTTAAAAAAATAAAATAAAATAAAATGAGTATTTCATAAAACTTTAGGAATATAGACATTTAATTATTTATATTATCACAATTTTCACGTTATGAATACATTTTTGCTCAAAATTAAACTTGTACTTCATTACATGAGTATTATGTAAGATAATTCATTCTTAAAATTAAATATCCATGATATGCATTCATTTGAATGAAATATGTGCTGTATTTTAATAGAACCTTACTCTAAAATTTAAAATCAGCTTGATATCAACTTATCTTCATAAAAATCCAATCAAAATTTTAGTAATTCAAAGACGATTCCCTCTCTGGAGTCCATTAGAAATGTCATGTTGCTGAGGAGTTATATGTACCTTGTAGATCTTAATAAAGAACCTCAAAAGATTAATTCCAGTAATAGTGTGAATTGAATAAGTCTCATGTTATTTTCTTTAGTAATCTGAATGAAAAATAAACTTAAATTGAAGAAATCCAATCAATTGTGACTCTGAGAAGTCTGAATTCACAAATTAATCATAATTTCACATAGCCCATTAAAATTTACGCTGACATCCCTTAATGTTTTGGATTCATTGGCACTCCAAGAATTAATCAGAGAAACCAAAATCCAAAAAAATAAATGTTTGTTTAATCATGAGGGTGGAACATATATGAAATATAGCTCATGGTTAGGTGCAAACTATTTTTCTCTGTTTTGTTATTTCTTGTCTTTTCTGTACTATTCCTATAATCACACTCTTCTTTCATTTTCTTTAGGGAACTTGTATTTTCTCCACTTCATCCATTTGTTTTCATTGGGAATACCTACATTTTTACCTGACTCCACTCTGCAACCATAGTTGACTAGTTCAAGAATAGGCTGAAGTCAAGCAGAGTTTTCCTAAGAATTTTCAAAATATTCAGGCTTTATGGTGGTAGATATTAAAAAATGAAGGACTTGAGATTTATGAGTAGTCAAGTGTCCTCCCTTATGAGAAATGAGCTTTCAGTGAAAGAGAAATTGTGGAGAAAAGCATAAATGAAAAACTAAGAAAGAGACCTGGCAGCATTCAAGTTTCTGATCTGGTATGAATTTAGTTTGTTTGCTTCTTTTAAGTTTAGAAATATCTCTCTCTCGCTCTCTTTTGGTTTTTTCCTTTGATCATTTAATCCATTCGTTTTTGGAACTTCCTGTTTTTCTACATGAGCTCAAGTTCAATTTCTGTAATTTCTAATCAGAATAGAAATGAACAGTAGAATGGGCTTGAATAGGATTTTATGTTTACACATATTTTAGGAAGATAGACACAAAGCAAGAATTTCTGCTGAATGGTTCACTAGTTTAATTTTATTTAGCTATCCTCTTAATATCTGTCTGCATAGTTATCATGTTTTGTCTCTATGGTGGCAGAACTGACTGATGGGACACCATTCTCTCCACATTAGGACTTCTAGAATAAACATTTCTCAGCTTGTTGTATGTCTTTGGTCGGTTTCATCCCTTCACTTTCTACCTCACCACAAACACCACTGCTGGTTTCTCCTCTCCTTGTCCTTGACCTCTAAATTTTTCATAAATCCAGAGTTCAGTCTTAGAACTACTGTTCAATACCATCTATACTCACTTCCCCGTGTCCTCAGGGCTTTCAATAATACCCATGTGATGACTAGCCTAAATTTAATTCAATAGCTAAGGCCAGGCATATTCTCGGTATGCAAGACAAGTATACCACATGCCCTACTAGAACTTCTCACTGGAGATGTCTAGTAATCATCTCAAGATTAACATCCACGTTTAGCTTAAGTATCCACATATCCTAGACTTACTGTTCCTACAATCCTCATCTCAAAAAATGCCACTGCAGCCTCCCAGTTGTGCAAGCAAAAGGGACTAGAGTGATTTTGGAGGTCTACATATACCATATATACAGGCATACCTCAGAGCCTGTTGATTTCAGACCACTGCAACTCAGCAAGTATCAAAACAAAGCGAGGCAAATAGACCTTTTGGTTTTCAGTGCATATAAAAGTAATGTTTACACCAGGCACCCGGGTGGCTCAGTTGGTTAAGTGTCCAATTCTTGATTTTGGCTCAGGTCATGACCTCAGGATCATGAGATGGGGCCCTGTGTCAGTGTCTGTGCTCAGTGGAGAGTCTGATGGAGATTCCCTCTCTTCCTCTTCCTCTGCCCCTCCCCCTGGTTTCTCTCTCTAAAATAAATAAGTTAATCTTAAAAAAGTAATATTTACACTGTACTGTAGTCTATTAATTACACAATAATATTATACTTAAAAATGTGCATATGTTAATGAAGATATATTATATTGCTAAAAAATGTTACTTGAGCTTTTACTGAGACATAATCACTGATCACAAATCACCATAACAAATATAATAATACTGTAAAACCTGGAAATATTTCAAGAGTTACCAAAATGTGACACAGTGAACAAATGCTGTTGGGAAAAAGGTTGCTAATACACTCCTCAGATGCAGGGTTGCCGTAAACCTTCAATTTGTAAACAATACAATATGTGCAAAGTGCAATAAAGTGAAGCACAGTAAATCAAAGTATGACTATATATTTTTTCTGTCCATGAGGAATTTCTATCTTTTCTAAACACAGTATTTATTGCAAATTTGACCATTACAATCTAATTTGCCACTACTTGGTCAATACTTAGTTAAGTACATTATCTCTGCCAATTTTAGCAACATATCTGACATTTTACCCTGCTTCAACCTTTTGCAAATGAATTATTGTATTAGTTTCAGAATGACTCCTTCACTCTATACAGCTGGAAAAGAGGTACTTCAGAAAGATTCTGCCATTGCTCTCCTCAGATCCTCTAACACCATAACATCATTTAATCTCTTTCTAAATAAAAGCCCTGTCCCTACCATGACCTTGAAAATCTAACTTAATCTGGCCCAAAACTAACTCTGATTTCATCTCTTACAATTCTCTCCCTCTCTCTCTCTAACCAAGACATACTTGCTTTCTTGTCCAAAGACAACACACCAAATATGAGCCCACTTTTGTGACCTTGAATTCTCTCTTCTGCCTGGAAGGGGCAGAAATATTTATATGGCTTATTTCATTAATTCCCTTGGTTATTATATTTTTTCTCTTACTATAAATAATGTCCTATAGTTTTTTCTTACCTTTGTATTTTATAACATTCTTTTTAAAGAATGGATTATTTTATTTAAAAAATCCTCAGTTTAGTCATCCACACTTTTCATCATTTTAAATTTTCACATATTTATAATATGTAATTTTTAATATCTCAGATTTAGTGAATATTCTCCCTTCGTTATTTCTATCATGAAGAACCACACATAGGAGTTTTTAATAGTTGATGTATGAAATTGTAAGTTTCACTTAAGCTTTGTAACTCAGTGGAATAGGTGTTAATTTTCCATTTCAGTCATACAACTAAATATTTGAGAAACAGGATTCAAATATATTTTGTTCCTTAGACAAATTAACCTTCTCATTAGACTAGAGCTCTGTTCTGTATCTTTTTGAAGGGTGCAACAGATTTTATCCCCTTTCAATTAAAATCCTTTCCCATAACTTGAATCTTTTCAATGTGTGTAAACTTATTACCTAATTTCCCTGATTCCTAAAATAATTCCATTAGGGAACTTTGTGAAAGTGTGTGATGCCCACTCTATACATGGGATATTGAATTGCATTTGTTCATCGTGTATTTCTCATAGCAAACTTTACAAAGCAATAATTAAAACTTTATATCTCACCAGATATGTTGAATTTAGGGGCTGATTTTTTTCCCCTCTTGACTATAATCTCTTTGAGGACAAGATCTTTGTCTCTATTTGCTTTTAATGCAATCTGTTGCTTTTTATTTAATTCAAACAACATAGAAAACAATGCCATGCATAATCTCTATCTCCATTACCACCCAGCACACAATCAATACAATCTGGTTTAAGTACATTAAAATGGTATGCAATTTAGCAACAATTGATGAGTATAATGAATTTATTTTATAAGACAGCTTAATTTGGAGAAATGTTTTAATTTGGTGACAGAAAATGTTTAAATTGGGATATTGTTTATTCTAAAATGATTTATATTGCTCATTTAATAAGTATTTGCCCTAATCATAGCTGAATATCTTTCATTTTAGTATTAATGTCAAATTGTTATGATTTTATGGTTTTACAATATTCTGTCTTTGATTTATTATCTTAATTCTATGACATGGGGAGAGAATAAATATTAACCTCATTTTATAGATTAATAAAATATCCCATATAAAGATGTACTGAAGGGCAAATAACCAGTGTATAATAATCAAATTTGGGATGAGTTTATTTTGATTTTTATTCTATTGTAATTTAATATACTAGGTATAAGTCACTGAGGATCTAAATCGTTCTCTTCAGAAGCAAAAATTAAGAGTTTAGATCTCTATTTATTTTCCCATAGTAAATAATTGTATAAATGATGTATAAATGATATAATGAATAAATTGTATAAATGATACCCTAGTTGTATCTATAAAACATTTACATTTTTTCTGTTAAGATAGCATTCTTTTATAAAGGCCTTTGAATTGATAAAATAAGCAACTAACACTCATATCAAGAAATGGCTAATATATCTAACATTTTCAATATTTATATGGCTTTTCTGCAAAACTTTAAAAGTATTATTAACTAAAATAGTCATTGATGGCTGTATTATAACTATTCTTTTGGACTCAGACATTTGCTTCTTCAAACTGAGTGAGAAGAGATAAATGATAAAGAGCAGAAAGTAATCATAATTTCCTCTTTTAAGACATGATTAAAAGGGCAATTTAGAATATAATAATTAATGTCAGTGATAATTGCATTACTGTATGACATGCTGAGACATTCTGTGTCATTTAATAGGTTTGGATTTGCAAGGCAAACTTCTAAAAGCTGGTTAATTCCTCACAGGCAGTATGCCTACAATTTAGATAAGAGCCACCAGATTCATTATTTTGGATCCAATGAGGTGGACATAAATGAATAATTTAGACTTGCACTAGGCAGTACTCTGAGGACATTCTCCACATCATTCAGTATTACTTTGTTTTGTTTTGTTTTTAAGGAATGAGACTTTGATTAAAATGATGCTGTATCTGCACCCACCAATTTAAAGTTATAATAAGGTACTTACTACATTAAGTAAGCATTAAAACACTGGTGCACATGAATACACATTGGCAAAAGTTAATTACTTATATTTATTCACTTATTTACATATTATTTTTGAATACCTAATAATAATGGATCTAAAAATCAAAAAAGCTACAATTTGGTGAAGGATACTTACCAGTCAAAACTAAATCACATCATTCTGTAGATTGACAAACGGTACAACAAATTATCATGAGTATAATGAGAGCAAGAACAAGTAGCAATACACAACCTAATTTTATGGGTTCCGAAAAGACTTCTTAAAAAATGTGTTACTTCTCTTGATAGGTAAAGAATAAATGTGTGTTAACTAGGTGGAGATGGTAGTGTAAATCAGTGAAAATTCTTACATATCAAAAGGCAAGAGTAATAGGGAATTTTTCAGGAACTTAATGTATATTTGGATCATAAATCATTAGAGGATAAATGGAGAGAGATCAGGAAGTAGATCACCAAGGGGCTGGTGAAACACATGAGGAAACTGGACTTTATCCTGGGGGTGATAGGAATGACTGATGGGATTTATTAGCAGTTTATATTCTGATCCTTCTTTTAGTATGGCAATTCTGACTATACTGTGGAAAATGAATTAGAGTGAAGTAA
Organism: Vulpes lagopus; assembly: GCF_018345385.1. Lineage (NCBI taxonomy): Eukaryota > Metazoa > Chordata > Mammalia > Carnivora > Canidae > Vulpes > Vulpes lagopus. The sequence goes on along the minus strand of NC_054824.1, from coordinate 126,944,047 downwards.
CTTTAGAAATAAAAAGTAAGTATTTATAAATTTATTGCTATGATCCAAAAATGTACTGAATCATAAACAAGGTAGTAAAGGTGTAACTGGGAAAAAGTAAATAGTCTGCAAGACAAGGAGGTAGTGATCATAAAGTCATATGAGAAAGGAAAATGTATTAGTTTCCTATTGTCTTTATTCCATGACTCCTTCTTCCATTTTCAAAACTAGTAATGTTGCATCTTTCTGACCCTACTTCTCCCATAGTTTCTGTTTCTTACCACAGTTGGAAAGGTTATTGGATTTCAAGAACTGGGTTACACTGGGTCCACTCAAATAGTCTAGTATAATCTGCTCTTCTCAAGGTCCTTAACTTAATCATGTTTTCATAGTCTCTTTTGCAATATACACTAACATATTCACAGGTTCTGGAGATTAGGACACAGACATTTTTGAGGACCATTATTCTGAATATCACAGAACAAGAATGGTCCAAGGTGAAATATTTTTTTCTGATCTGGGAAATTCAGAGGTGAAGACAGTAAAAATTTTGCATACCAAGATAGATAAAAAAGAATTAGGAGCAACACGTCATTGTAACTAATGTAATGGGGGAAGAAGAAGAAGAAAGAAGAAAAAGAAGAAGAAGAAGGAGAAGAAGAAGAAGAAGAAGAAGAAGAAGAAGAAGAAGAAGAAGAAGAAGAAGAAGAAGAAGAAGAAGAAGAAGAAGAAGAAGAAGAAGAAGAAGAAAGAAGAAGAAGAAGAAGAAGAAGAAGAAGAAGAAGAAGAAGAAGAAGAAAGAAGAAGAAGAAGAAGAAGAAGAAGAAGAAGAAGAAGAAGAAGAAGAAGAAGAAGAAGAAGAATGTTATGAGAGAGGAATGAATTGGTGACTGATCATGGCAATATTAGTAATTGGAAAAGGAAATAAGGAAATATATGATTCTGACCAGGTTTGAACAAGAAGATATTGAACCCTAATAATCCTCTCAATCTTCTCAAGTCCACACATATGTGAATCATTATTTTTTATTAGAAACTTTTGAAAGTTTTTAATTAGGAATCCCACAATACATTTTTCCTTCTTTTTTTAAGGTAAAATTCACGTAACATAACATTAACTATTTTCAATGGCACTTAGTATAGTCACAATGATTTGCAATCATTACCTTTATCTTATTATGAAATATTTTTATCACCCAGAAATAAAACCCAATACCCATTAAAGAGTTGTTCACCATTTTTTCCAACCCCACAGTCTCTGACAACCACTATTCAGCTTTCTTCTTCTTTTTTTGAAAAAAATATTTTATTTATTTATCTGACAGAGGGTGAGTACAAGCAAGGGAATATGCAAGCAGAGGGAGAGGGAGAGGAGGCTCCCCACTGAGTGAGGAGTCTGATGTATGATACATGTGGGAATTGATCCCAGGAACCTGGGATCATGACCTGAGCCCAAGGCAGATATTTAATCGGCTGAGCCACACAGGTGCCTCTACTACTCAGCTTTCCATCACTATGGACCGTAACAGTTTTAATTTTGGGGGTATAGATTTTTTCCTTTTTGTTCAAAAACTAGGTGGACTATGACAACAGATATACCTGAATAATGGTGGACAAGGATATATTTCATACATTTTATCCCATGGCTAGGTATGACTCAGATGGTGACATCAACTCTGTGTAACTCAGATCTCACAGACATAACATGTTACAGATTTATTGGAAAACATGCCTAATCTTTATAGTATATTTTCATAGGCAACTACTAAAATGACAAAGATGGAGAAAAACAGATTTATCTCTGTGCTGTAAATATCAAAGTAAGATTATTGTTTTATTTTAGAAGGACTAAATATGAATAAAATTTCACTATTAAAAGGAAATTGTCAAGTGTACCAAGTGATCTAGAAGTTCATGATGCAGATAAAATGTGATGGTAATGCATCTCAGCAGTTAATAAGTTATGGATAAAAAACAGAGTATGCCACTGTTTGATTGTTGTATAATATTGCTTAACTATAGGAGAAAATAAACTGTGTTTTGTAAATTGGTGAACATTTATTGAATAACTAATGCATGCTGAAAATATGCTAGAGGAAAAAATAAAGGCCATAGACCCTATTAAAAAAATACTAAAATTCCTAGGAAGGTAAAGTATCTTGATAAAGGACTACATTCATTGATGTACATAGCAGGTATTTAAAATATGGTCCAAGAATGTCATCGGGATTCATAAGAAGTAGAAAAAAAAATTTCACTTGGTTATTGATGAAGGCTAAATAGATGCAATGATTGGAAGCTGGAAGTGGAAGAAAATCCTAGTTTTAAACAGCAATAGCCCTAATCATAATTCTACAACATGAGCAAGAAACAGATTATCATTCACATTTTCTACATACTCAAAGTAAGACTTGCACTTGTGTTTAGCAGTGAAGCACAGTGATGTTCTTTGATAGAGTCTTTTAGAAGCCAGGATGCACGGGTGGTTTGGTGAGTGACACAGAATCATTAAAAATCATGTAATACAAATTAAACAAATAGTAATAGGAAACTAGGGAGGCAAGAGGATCTATATTGTTTTAATATAAACATGTTCCTAAGATTCATGGCACTGTGAGTACAGCATTGCTACCTTTTCCTTCTGTTGAGATAGGGACAGATGAAATTAGTGTGCAATAGCACATCTGAAAATAAAGAACATGAAGAGAGATTTTCTGGACACTACAAAGAGTCTTCATTTGTACTGACGAGACAATAAGCAAGTATATAACTATTTCTTCTCTAATAATTATTCTAAAATCTTCATCAACAAATCACTATCACCCACACTGGATTATGAAATTTGTGACTGATTTTTTTCATCAATTTCTTTGTCTAAACAGAAGACTCTGAAAATGTTTTGGTGAAGTCTCAGCATTTCATAAGTCTAATGGGAATAAAAAGTACCTATATGAGAAAACAATACCTGACATTTCCTCAGTGAGTACTGATACAGTATCGTAGGTCTTCTAACTAGAATGTTCCATTGCTTAGAGCAACACTACAAATGAAGTGCTACTATTATCTTTATCCTCTTTTGATAGTAAGGGAATCGAGGACATTGAGATTTCAAAAATTCAGTACAAAAGTGTTCTGTACTTTAGGTGCCCAAACATTTTTGTGCAACACATAGAGATTAGCATATTTGCCCCTTCTCATTTATATTTATTTTAGATGGAGAGAAAGAAAGAGAGAGAGAGAGAGAACATGTACAAGTGAGGGGAGGGGCAGAAGGAAATAATCTTCAAGCAGACTCCCCACTGAGCTCAAAGCTCCCAATTTAGGGATGTTTTGCAACATCCTTTTTCATCTGGCTCCAAAACCCTTCTCCTTGGATATAGCACCTGATAGTCTGTCTTGTTCAATACCCTTCCTTATATTATATATCTCATAAAAATAAATAGCCCTCTCAGCCTCTGACCCTCATGCTACTAAACAGAAGAGTTCAAATCATGTGAAAAGAACACATTAAAAAAATGAAATTGTAGTTAACATACAGTGCAATATTGGTTTCAGGAGTAGAATTCAGTCATTTGTCACTTATATACAACACCCAATGCTCAACACAGGTGACCTCTTTAATACCCGTCACCCATCTAACCCATTCCTCTCCACCAAACCTCAGTTTGTTCTCTAACATTAAGAGTCTCTTTAATTTCTCCCCCCTTTTTTTGTATGTTTGTTTCTCCCCCCTTCTTGTATGTTCATCTGTTTTGTTCCCTAAATTCCACATGTGAGTAAAATCATATGGTATTTGTCATTCTCTGATTGATTCATTTCACTTAGCATAATACATTCTACCTCAATCCATGTCATTGCAAAAGGCAAAATTTCATTCTTTTTGATGGTTGAGTAATATTCCATTATGTATATACCCTACATCTTTATCCATTCATCAGTCAATGGACACATTCTTAAAATTTCATACCTTTTGGGTCTGGCCAGCCACCAAATCACCAATATTCTTGCTACCCTCCCTCCTTCAAAAGGAAATAAAATACAGCAAAAATCTCCATGCTTATCAGTAATGAAGATGGTGAGGTGCCAATTACTAGAAACACATCCAAATTCTGGGTGTTAGCATGAAAAGTATGTTATTTTTGCCTATACACTTGTATATATAGACACTTTGGGCAAGTATGAATAAGCATCTTGCATAGGAAGGGATGACTTATTATATCAATTATGTCTATAAATACTTAGTTTTTGTATTGACTGACTTTAAAAAAATTAATTTACCAGTAGATTATTTGTTTTGTAGCTTCCAAGAGCAAAAGACCTATCACTTAACTAACAGCAAGTACACAAATATACTTTCAGTCACCATTTTACTACATAGAAAACATACAAAAGAGGACTAATAAATAATATAGAATAACACTCACACCTCAAAATAAACCTCTCTGAAAAGAATTCATCAAACAATAGGCAGAGGGTTAAAGCTGATCATGGGGAGAACATTAACTGACATGTCAGCAAATCAATGGTCCAAAAAATCTACACAAATACTCACTATTAATACATATTTTATTTAATAGTGTGTACTTTATAGTGTCCTAGTATTTACCTTCAAGTTAGCCATAGAATTTCAGAATAATCACATGTTTACTTTAGAGAAAAAAATTTGCAACCACAAATGAGAAAAATGGGAAAATCTGTTAATCTGTTCTTAAATAGTTAATCACCAACAAGGGAAAAGTTTCTATGCAATGTAGTAAGTAGTAGAGTAGAAATATGTACAAGGTACTAGAGTCAACACACATAATGTTTGCAAAGCCAGAACTCTACCCTATGTCTTCTCTTATTTTAGACTTTCCTGGAATATGCAATGTACCTCTCTAGCCATAATGATATTCATAAACTGATTAGGATCTAGAGCTTTCTTTAAAGAAACAGAGCACATCAATTCATTTATAGACCTATAGTCTGGCCTAACTCTGCACTGGGCAATACTGGGCAGATTGTTTCCTATGCTTCTTTGGAACCATTTTCTCATCTCTAATGCCAAGGCTCTGATGAGATAATCTCTTGCAGTTTAAAAATTTTATCATTTAGTGGCACTTGGGTGGCTCAGTCAGTTAAACATCTGATTCTTGGTTTTGGCTCAGGTATTGATCTCAGGATTGTGAGATCCAGCCCTAAATTGGGAGCTTTGAGCTCAGTGGGGAGTCTGCTTGAAGATTATTTCCTTCTGCCCCTCCCCTCACTTGTACATGTTCTCTCTCTCTCTCTCTTTCTTTCTCTCCATCTAAAATAAATATATAAATATTTTTTAAAAAATTAAAAAATAAATAAAAATCTGATCACTCAATTCCTGGACCTGATCACTGTACCCAACCTTTATATCCCACCCCTGATACTGAGCCTGGAACTTAAGCTGTGGGTGTACAGTGAATAAGGAAGCCAAATCACCCTGATTATCTGTCAAGGCTTGGTTCAGCATGCCAGATCCTGATGCTTATTCTTGGAAAGGTTTCCAGGGCCCTTCCCTCACTCTCCAGCCTCCTCTCCCATATTTATCAAGCGGTTACACAGAACAAGAATAAGGGAGTCTAATAGAAATGCAGATGAAGGAAGTAGTTTTAGCAGATAAACTTAGTAATTGATGCCTCCACAGACTTCTTGCCCTAGGACATCTTTGTGATTGAAGTTTTGCAGATTGCCCTGAGGAGAGCACTTGACAGTGGAAAAGGGTTGGTTTTTACACACATAGAGGTGGTGAATTCGTTATCTAAATCTACCTCTACCACCCAGAACAAGGTCTTGTGCTCCACTCCACTCCCTCAAATTAGGTTAAGCTCTATCTTTGGCAGGAATATATTTTTAAATTCTCTATTCATGCCCTTACCTATAAAAATAGATTAGGCTGAGTTCATGCTAATATTTCTTTCTGGAAATTTATTTGGTATAAGACCATTCCTTATACTATATGAAATCAGAAGTTATGCTATGTATATAGTGATGTTTCCTTTATGGCTCCATTTAGATAGCCATTCATTTTATTTACTTTTCATGTTTTTACTGCTGCACGTTTTATTTTGGTGCCAGGCTTCAGCCTATTGAAATGATATTTGCTCATATTCATCTAATTTTTTCCTCTTCATGTTTTTCCTCCCTTGGGGCCAGCTGGGAAAAAAAAAAAAAAAACTCAAGCTATAGACATTCCCCAAATCATCTAACATTTCTGCCTCATCTTCTAAAACATGGCTGTTATTACCTCTCTGCTCTGTGTTTTGTTTCTACTTTAAAATTGGATTGGTGAGAGCATGCCTGAGGCACCAAAAGACAATTATTTCTCTTATGTTCTGTTCACAGTGATTTTTTTTTCAGAAACTCCTCTTACGAAGACATGAACTCCCAGCATTTTAAGTGCTACAAAAGCCACTGTGAAATTGTCGCTGATGTGATTTCAATATAGGGACTACTAAACATCTTTGCGAGAAATGCTGACAATCATCATTATGGGGCAGAACCTATAACTAGAGTGTATGTTTCTAATGTTACAACCACATGAGACACGTATTAACCAATAGATCTGAAGTGTCTCCAAGAATAAGAAGGCCAAAAAAAAAAAAAAAAAAAGGAATAAGAAGGCCATGACTTTCACTTTTATGTGCACAAGCACACTTAACTCTGTGTCCTCTTGTGACTCCCTAAGGCCCCATTTATTTGAGGATAGTTTAGCCATTCAGCTTAGCAGCCTATGTCAGTGTACTGCTGGAGAAAATATGGATGCTCATTCTTAAAAAAAAATCAGACTCCAAGGCATATCTTTTTCCAGACTTAACAATCACCACCAACAAATATATTGGACCTGAACTCATAATAACCTGAGTTTTATTAAGTTTTTATTTTATTCCAGTATAATTAGCATATAAAGTTTTATTAGTTTCAGGTGTATAATATAGTGATTCAACAATTTCATACATTACCCAGTGCTTATGATGACAAATGTACTCCTTAATCCCCTATTTCACCCATTCCACACCTACCCTCCCCTGTGGTGATCATCAGTTTGTTCTCTATAATCAAGAGTCTGTTTCTTGGTTTTTCTCTCTCTTTCTCTCTTTTTCCCTTTGCTCATTTATTTTGTTCCTTAAATTCCACATATAAGTAAAATCATACGGTATTTATTTTTCTCTGAATGACTTAATTTCACTTAGCATTATAGTCTCCAGCTCCATCCATGTTGTTGCAAATGGCAAGACTCCATTTTTTTTTATGGCTGAATACTATATATATATACTATATATATAGTATATATATATATATTATAGTCTACAGTATATATATATATATATATATATATATATGTGAGTGTACACACACACACACACATACATATATAGTCTCATATCTTTATCCATTCATCAGTTGGCAGACATTTGGGCTGCTTCCACATTTTGGCTATTGTAAATAATGCTGCTATAAACATGGGGTGGATGTATGACTTCAAATTAGTATTTTTTGTATCCTTTGGATAAATACTTAGTAGTGTGATTGCTGGGTCATAGGGTAGTTCTTTTTTTAACTTTCTGAGGAATCTCCATACTGTTTTCCAGAGTACCTGCCCCAGTTTGCATTCCCATCAACAGTACAAGAGGATTCCCCTTTCTCCATATCCTCACCAATATTTTTGTTTCTTGTGTTACTGATCTTAGCCATTCTGACAAGTGTGAAAAAAGTGCTACCAAAGCCACTGTGACATTGTTTAAAATCTAGTTTACCTTGAGTTTATGTAATTTTCTAAACTTCAAAGTTCAAATTCCTCCACTTGAATGAGAGAAAATGAATACCTCTCTAAACAAGGATTTTAGGATAATTTCAACAAGATAATTCATGGAAATGCATACTATGGTGCCTAGCTTGTACTCATTAAAAAAATCATGCACACACACACACAAAAAAACATTAAAAAAAAATCATGCACATGTAATTTATTTGTGCCAGACACTGTTCTAGGTGTCTCTTGTCTATATTACTTCCGTTTTACAGATGATAAAGATTAGGACAGAGATATTTCAGGTAACTGAGGCTTCAAAGCTAATGAATGAGATATCATGATTCAAATCCAGCAACAGAATCCAGTATTCCTCCCCTTGACAGAAATCAAAGGCTTCCAATCACAACACAGTCCTCATGAAAAGTTTAATATAAATCATGAGCACTTGGCTACTACTACCCAAATTCTTCTATGGTAATGCATAACTCCCAAAAGATTTTTGGAATGCTAATTTTCTCTCATTCTTCTTTAGAACAGCCTAAGCAGTTTAATAGTTCTCCAAGTGCCCATAGGTTTTTTCCTTTGGCACTGAGAATGACTTCAATTTGATATCAAGTACTTGTGAACCACTTATGCCATTTCAGAACAACCACAAAGGACCTTGGAAGAACTGATTAGGTCAAAACCCATTAACCTCTCTTTGAATGAGTTTTGATGGTTCACAGAATTTATGAGGCCAGGATGTGTCTCTAAAAGGCTTTACTTGTACCGCTGAGAACATTCAATAACTCTGTAAGCATCTATTTACCCAGTTTTGCTTTTGTTTGTTTTTTTCTCTCCAAGGGAAGGAAAATAAAAGACAAGAAGAAGAATGGGAAAGAGGGTAGTTGATTAATGAGCGCTGAGTGATGAGAGAAAGGTAGGGATTTATAAGTCTTACATTTTGTTTTTAAATTTACACAAATTGGTACTTTTGTAAAATATTAGGAGAACATCAAGCCTACCTTATTCTTTTTGACTAACACTATGCCTATGCTATGGCATTGTAAGACATCATAACACAGCTTCAGTGATTACCAGAATACTGTAACCTCAAAAGAATGTGGATAGTTGATCACAACCAAAACTTTCAAAAGAGGCAAAAATTAGTTAATGTATCCTTTTACATAAGCTATGGTGACTCTCTAAGTTTACTCAAACTGTTTACTGGAATATTTAGAAGATATTCTGTTCTTTGAAATTTTACCTCCATATCTACTCATTTTGTTTTACAAAATTGCAGTTTGTCCTGTAGCCCTCAGCCATCTGCAAGTGGTGTTACTCTAATAAGTCCTCTAACACTTGTCACTGGTTTTATTTGTGAGAATACATTAGAGGATATTGTTTCATTGAGCAGAGTTGTGTTTCATCAAAGCTATGGTTGCATTTAATTTGATGAAAGAGAAATACAACTATTTTAAATTGTTGCCACAATAAAACTTAAATGCAAAACCACTATGAAATGTATAAGGTATCATTATCATGAGCATATTTGGTATTTATTGAACATTTTCTATACTATAGATATAAGTGTAAATGCTTTTTGACATTTTATAATTTGTTTTTTTTTTGTACCATCTCTGTGAGGCAAGTCCTAATATATTAATGTATATTTGAGACTACTGAAGCTAAGAGAGTTATAGTAATCTGCCCAAAGAAGGTAAATTTGCAAGCAGGAATTTAAAACTAATTTAGTTTAACTCCAAATCTGTGCTCACATTGCTATAATATCCTGCCTTGCATCCATTTTTTTTTTCTAGTACTTTCACTTATACTTTCCGACCTTCATTTTTAAATTTATTTTATTTATCATCTAATTCAAATATTTTTTCGTGTTGAATTATATTTTCTCTATATGTTTATACATCTGAATAGCACTAAACCTAAGTGGCCACAGGGAAGAAAATAAATTAAAAAATGCATAGGACATGGGAAAATGTGATTAATGGAGGTGGTGGGTATAGAAGTAACAAACCAATAAATAAGATGAAACAACACAAAAACAACTAATGACAAAGAAACATACAATCTCTAAATATCCCTTGCAATCTAGAACAACAAAAATGCAATTAAAATTGCAATATTATATTTCCAAACAGTGCTATTCAACTTTTTAAACCAGTGCCAAAATGGTAAGATACTGAAACCAATCAGGTATTTATATGGTCACTAGGATATTTCCTGGTCAATTACATCATGGATTTTGGCCAGTCACAGGACCTTAATTACATAATTTAACAAAATCCCTTTCTAGTTTCCTTATCACTTTTGTAAGAATTAAATATTTCAGTTTTCATAAGAAAACTGATAAGAATCAACATGTAATTAGAAGTGACTAGTTGAATGTTTAAAAATTGATTTAAAATTTTTGATTGATTTAAAAATCACCAGAAATTGCACTTCTGGTGATCTCAGTGGTTTGGCCCCTGCCTTTGGCTCAGGGTGTGATCCTGAAGTCCTGGAATCAAGTCCCACATCAGGCTCCCTGTGTGGAACCTGCTTTTTCCTCTGCCTGTGTCTCTGCCTCTCTCTCTCTCTCTGTCTCTGTCTCTCATGAATGAACAAATAAAATCTTTAAAAATTAAATAAATAAAAATTAAAAATAAAAAATTGCACTTCGATTTTTTAAAAAAGCTCTAAAATCCTTGTTATTGACACAACTGTTTAATTTCACTTTTGTTTAAGTTCTTGGCCTTAAAATATGTTTCTTTGACAAAGCTTTCTCAACTATTTTTTTTACTATAAAGAGGAAAAAAAAAACCTTCACCCTGATTAAAAGTACACTATTTTTTAATTCCCATAGCTTCTTATATAATTATGTAAACAGATATTTGTAGAATTGCCCATAATTCTATATTGTTTTCCCTGAACACATTTCACTTACAAGCACCGTAGGACATGAGATATCTGAACTGAATTCATAGCTAGAGGTAGCAAATTTCACCTAATTAGGAACAAAAGTGATTAACCTTTGCAATAAGATTTTGCTTATATATTAAAAAATAGCTGAAGATAAATGAAGCAGGGATGGAGAGAGGATGAGATACACGAATTTACAAATGGCTGATAATGGTTTGCCTTTCTGGAGTATATTATTCAGTTAACTTTTAAGATAGCATCTGTTGTCCTGGTAACCTTTTTGAATCATCTAATCAGAACATCTCCACAAATGTAGGGAGGATGCTGACAGAACAGGTTTTTGGCTTCTCAGTTCATGTCCTGATGTTGGCTTTGTTCATCTGAGCTATGAAAGACAGAATAGATACCTAACAAAATGGCCAAAGGAGTCTGATATAAATACCTGGAGTTCATTTGAGTGAAATTTATTCCCTTCATTAATATTTAATTTACTTAATATCATTATGTGGTAAGTAAAACTGCAAAATTTTAAAAATTATTAATGGAAAATTAAGAGGAAATGGTTCTTAAAACACTCATTTATTGAATCCTCATGAGGATTGGGCTTTGTTTATTTGTCTCTTCTGTATATTATTTAATTTAATCTCCCCAGAACTCTATGAAGTGGGTACTAATATGATGCCTACTTTTCAAATAAGAAAACACTGCCACAATATTCAAAGATATATAACTAGTAAGGCACATAATGGGGTCGCAACTCCTGCACTGTGACTCAACTACTAGGCAACCATCCTCTTCAGCTCTGCATCATTTGAAATAATGATGCTCTCCTTAGTATTCACATTCCTTCAACCTTCTCTTAGAATTATCATTAGTGCTTCATATTACTAGGACATCCTCAATTCAATGTAAAATCTATCCATTAGGTGATCTACTAAAGAGTAAAACCACAAGGTTAACTGTATATGAAGGGATAATTAGGCTTATTAGTAATCAGAAAAAAAAATGAATTGATAGAAAAGGAGAAAGCCTATACTTTAAACTTCTCCCATCTATTTGAAAAAAAATCAGAGAACTGGATAATGCTATTTGTCTGTGGGAAGGTTGATTTACACAAACGTTCATTTTTCCTTTCAGGAATGTTAACAGTTGCAGCCATAGTAGCAAGCAATATGGCAATAGTTAACTAAAAATAAAATAATCTCATATCCCATAAATATGCAATTCTATCATATAATTTCTCTCTCTCTGTCTCTCTCTCTCGCACATATTTACTAAGGGCTAAGCACAAGAATGTTCCTTGTGGTAATGTTTGTGGTAGAAATTAGAGTATGAAGGACATCACAGTATAATGTCCACCAAATTACTGGTTGGACAAAAGTTTAGTCACATGGATTAAACTTAAAAAAGTATGTCTCAATGAAATACAAAAAAAGAAATATGAGATGTTATAAGTTATCTTAATGAGTGTTAATAAAACATATGTTACCAAACACATTTCACACTAACAAATGAGGTCTGCCTGAATGGTCATCAGTAGGATGAGGGATGAAGGGGAGAATAAATGAGAATAAAATCAAATTAATTGTCAAGAGAAGATCCATGTGGGTACTTATGATGATACTCTGCCAAGAACTATGATTAACTTAATCCTTAGGATTGTGGTCTAACTGGATTGGGTGGGAAGATGGGAATATTTATTTAATTTTATATTCAGCAATCTCCCTTATTTTCACACATTCTAAAATGTTATGTAGCCTATTCATTCTTGGTGAGTCTATATTCATCATAACTAATTGCCCCAAGGAAAATCTCTTTTTTCTCTTTAGAGTTATTAACAGAGATACTCTTATGCATTCACATGAATTTGCATTGTTGTAGTCCATAATATTCAAAACTAAAATTTGTTTTACTTCACTGGGCAGATGGTATCTTTGTATGGGACTACCTATGGGGCTGAACACAAGTGAATTTCTGAGCCAAGACACATAAATACTTCATCTCCTTAGGGGATCCATCTTTTTCCTTTTCTGTTTATACTATTTGTTAATGATCTTCCTACTAACTGGTTTGTCATGAACATATTTCTTCATGCAGGCAACCATATTGTTTTATAACAGATTGTCTGACATTTCAAGATAAATTCCAACAGACTCTTGGATCTTTGGAATTAGCCTTTATATTCTAAATAGAAGGTACTATAATTATGCTTTTCTTTTAATGAGTTTTGAAAAGGGCTTCCCTTTACTCAGCTCTTTTAGAAGACAGTCTGTTAAACATGTCACAACTGTCAGTTAAAAACATTTAACTTTTGGGGCACCTGGGTGGCTCAGTTGGTTAAGCAATCCCACTCTTCGTTTCAGCTCATGTTATGATCTCAGGTTCCTGGAATCAAGCCCCTCCTCTAGCTCTGTGGTCAATGTAGAGGCTGCTTGAGATTCATTCCCCTTCCCACTCCCTTTCTGCTCCTCCCCCTGGTCACATAATATTTATCTCTCAAACAAATAAGTAAATTAAAAAAATGTAACTTCTTACTTCTGATGCATATGCATGATTCTAAATAATCATACACTTTTGGAATATAAGCAGATATCACTAAAACACAGCAATTACATTGCCATAAACTCTAATTCAACTGTCCTTATTACTCTGACTATTCAGAGTCAAATATCTAGATTGATATAAAAGATATATCAATTTGTATAAATCTGAAAATTACTTAATCTTTAGAGCAGACTCAAGTGTAAGAAAAAAGCAAATTTCTGATTTTTTCCCTATGTTCCCTAACTTCTGTTTCTAATCCCTGTGTTTTTGCACATGATAGATAATCTATCTAGAATGGAATAGCTTTCCCCTGCCTTTAGTTTCATTGTTTTTCTCAATTCCCCTGGGGAGATTTTTCAATCTGATCAATACCACCACAGCACGGTTTTGAACAGGTTTTTTCTTCCTGGAGTCACAAACTTCTTACTTTATCTTCTTCTGGTCCCTTCATACTTATTTAAATGCTTGCAGAATCATCCTTTGTTATTCTATTAGCCCACCTTGGACTACACTTCATATCTCATCTGGATTGGGGTCACATCATTGTACATTAAAAATGTGAGAATTCTTGCCATTTTTCTCATATTCTTCTGAACTAGTTTCCAACATAGATTCTATTTATCACTTACATTCTTGTTTACACACATATACACAGAATGTTATATACATACATTGAAATATTCTTTTTTTCTAACAAGTATATATGTTCAAAAGAATAATTTAGAAAATATACCTAGCATAAATATTTTTTTTAAATCTCAAATCCAACCACACAGACATATAACAACTATTAACATTATTCATGATTTTATTTTTTATAGTAGGGGATGTTTTCCCCCCAGAGCATGCAGAAAAGACATAAAAAGGTACTAGTAGACAATTATAGTTTAAAAAGAAAACTTAAATGTAAATCTATCTAATAGACACAGCTGTATGTATTGGGAATGTTCTTGAGGCTGATAAAAGCTGAACAAAATAAGTTATCAAGACTATTTTTGTTGAAACAGGTTGATAGGGATAACCTAAAACTCCTATCAACTTTGTTACATTTTATCAGACCAAATGCTTACTTAAAGAAATCTATGAGTTTATTGTGAAATTAAATCATAATAAACTCATTGAATGAAGTGGGGCAAAACATAAAGTAATCAGAATATTTTCATGTTTTCCTTGGAATATGTTCTTGTACTTCTATTTGATTTTTAAAAATTGAGTGTGTTCATATGTTTTCCTGTGTCAGAAAAAGGATTCTTCTAAAAAAAAAAATACAATTGCTGTCTATCTCTGGATATTTATCTTTCCTACTCTTTTTATTACTCATCCAAACCTCTTGAAACTCCTTCATTCCCTATTCTTTAAGATAAATTTTGTGAAGAGAGAGTTTTCCTATTGATAAAAAACGTGATTGCTTTTTTTAAAATAATTTTTTAAAATTTTATTTATTTATTCTTGAGAGACACAGGGGGAGAGAGAGAGAGAGAGAGAGAGAGAGAGACAGACAGAAAGAGGCAGAGAGAGGGTGGGAGAAGCAGGCTCCATGCAGGAAACCTGATGTGGGACTCCATCCCAGGACTCCAAGATCAGCCCTGGGCTGAAGCTGCGCTAAACCGCTGAGCCACCCGGGCTGCCCACGTGATTGCCTTCTTAAACATCAATTTTATTTACACTTTTATCCGTCATATGAACATGGAAAATTTTAATAGAGGAAAGTGGAAAACCATGAAATCTTCACCTGTTCCAATGTCACACTTTTTATCTTCAATCATTTCGTGAGTGATGCTCAGTAATCCTCTTACTCTTACTTACTGCAATTCTTGTAGTGCTATTTCCAAAAGCCAAGCTCTCTTCAAACTCAAAATCTTATCTACTGTTGCCATTCTCAGACATAAAAACTCTGTTCACTAAAGATTGAAGTCCATTTTACCCTTCTTTTCCTTCCATTTGCCTAACATATATGTATATATATCCATCTTTTCTCTGTCTAGAAAAAGAATGTCTGGTCCACCCCACCTGCCTTCAAACTGCCTCTTCCACAAAGATCCCTGAATGTGAAAAAAAAAAAATCCCAGAGTGTGGAAGATCAAGTCTATCCTTGAGGACTATAGGTGGCAAGGACAAGATGTGAAATAAGGCTGAAAAACCCAGAAACATTCTGAAGCGAATAAAACCAAGTGCAAGCTTGATAATTTTTATAGTAATAGGAAGGAGAGCTTGGCTTCTTTGCGTTGTTTATGGTGGGAAATTTTAAGAACCGTGAGACCTGAATCTTGCTACTACAGGTGTATCTTTCTTCTTTATTAGCTCTTTCTTGACTGGTTTGATTAGGTCTTTATCGAGACTGTTCTTTGCATCATTTGTATCACCTAATCATCTTATTTTATAGTAAAATCTTTGTTTCTCTCTTTAATGTAATACTCTGTCTTCACAGCATGTAAGCATAAGTGCCTACTTCTGTGGCTTGCAAAACTTCATTTGACACTGACGTTCCTTCCCTAAACTGATTTATTTTTCTCCTTGGTTTAGTGAACTATATACCAATAACACTATTTGCCAACCTGATTTTGTATTCAAAAATGCACAAATAAATGCACTCATGAAGTTTCACTGGTGAAACTATCATTTGTCCAAAAAAACCTGGATTTTTAGCTTTCTGCAGTTTGTAAAAATTTTAACCACCCTTTTTGAACTTATTTGATATTCTTCCCTAATATTAAACCTTAAAATTTGCCAAGAACTTATGAAGTTTTATTTTTTTTTAATCCTTCACACTGCCAACATTTTTTTTTTAGCTTCAAAGTCAACCTCTGGGTGAGTACTCTAATATGTTTATGATAGTGCATTCATTATTTTCAAGGGAAGTATATTTTGGGGCTTCAAATCATGTCATAAGCTTTAGGCTCTCTTAGGTATAATAAAAAGCACAATGTATATTTCCATTAACATTCTTTAAGTATTTGGAGATAGATATTGATATATCCTTCCTATTGCCAGCACGCCACCTATTCTTTAAGCAAAGTGATTATAGTTTTCTCAATGATTATTCACTTGACATTTTCCAGCCATTCACTATCATAATAGCTCTCTTCTTTACTTTTAATATCTTTCTTATAATGTTGTGCCTAAAATTAATTTCAGTACTTTCAGTTACAATATTAATAAAACAGGGCTGAACTCTTGTTTCTTCTTTTCCTCCAGCCCACACAGTGGTGGCAGCATCCCGCTGTTGCTAATTCCTGGGTTGTGTCACCTTTTTCTGTCGTCTTTTCAGCTCTCCCACACCTGTTATTCCATTTTAAATTTCCACATGGAACTAATATCAACTGTGATTTCTTGACTGATCTTGACTGATATAAATGTAAAACAATTGTCCAAATTAGAGAGTCCTAAAGGAAAGATCAACAACAGTGATGGCAAAAGTCTGAAGATAGCAAAAAAAAGAAAGGACAAAGCACATATTATGAAAGAAAAAAATCAACAAATCTGGATGTTTGGAGATATAATAAAAATGGAATAAAAAGTGATGGCAGGGGCAGCCCGGGTGGCTCAGTGGTTTAGCGCCTGCCTTCAGCCCAGGGTGTGATCCTGGAGACCCAGGATCGAGTCCCACACAGGCTCCCTGCAGGGAGCCTGCTTCTCCCTCTGCCTGTGTCTCTGCCTCTGTGTGTGTGTGTGTCTGTGTGTGTGTGTGTGTGTCTCTCATGAATAAGTAAATAAAATCTTTTTTTTAAAAAAAAGTGATGACAGTATTTTAGTAAATGGAATAAAAAAAATATTTACAAAGCAAATGAAGACAGGCAATAGAGCCTAATAAATCAATTTTTGAACAATAGTTATGAGTTTGCTTTTGGACCTAATGAGAATGCAGTGATAATAGAAAGCTGAAGTAAAAATTACAAGTAGATAGTTGCCAATTGTGTCAGAATTGGACACATAAAACTAATATGTAGTTTAAGATACTATGTAGGACAAAATATAAAGCATTAAGAATCAATCTTGGAAAAAGTTGTATGCATGGGGAAAGGAAAAAGAAAAGCCAGTGTAAAATGATACACTAATATATGAATAATTCTTTACAGTTTACAAATCACTGTTAGATGCAGATGCTTATTTTGCTTTCACAGAAACTCTGTTAAGTTGGTAGGACAGATGGCAATGGTTCTTATTTGTAGGCAAAGAAAGCAAGTAGGAGAATAAGAGAGGGAACAGTAAGAAATGGAAACAAATGGGAAGTGGAAACTGGATAAGACCAAGGAGCATGAGAGTAAAAAGTTGGTTTAAATGTTAATGACATAAAAAAATATTAATGACAGTATTTCTACTCATTGTATTGGGGATTTATTGAGATGCTAAAGTACCAACATTAATTTTGAAGTATGAGATTTAATTCTATTAATAATATTTTATATCTAAAAAGTACACTTAGAGATTAAGAGTGGATGGTTAGAATGATAAATGACCTGGAAAAATGCCACATTAGTAATGATTGATTTCAGGATGTGGGGTGAGGAAGGAGAGAAATATTTCCAAGTTACATTTTGGGGTAAACTAAAAGCTAAAATTCAGTATAGGTGTAGAACTAATGCCCTGTATAGCAATTTATAACTATAATGGTACTTTCTTAAGCATGATTTCTTTGATCATTAGCCACAGAACTCGATGCTGCCTAGTGGGAAATGGGACCATCAAGGAAGCAGAGATACTTCTGAAGTTACTGATGGAAGCAGAGGAAAACAGGGAAAATATCCTAGTTTATATCTTACTCTCAACTCTCAGTCTCCCACCAGGATTGCTATTGGTCAGGCCTTGCTGGAAGCCAATGGTCATGGAAGCTTGAGAAACACAGGTGCACAAGTTTATTTAGCCCCTGAAATAATTAGCAGAGCAGATGAAATGAAGGAAATGCATCTGCAAACAAATGACAGACACTCCTATGATATCTCATTTACTATTACTGCAATCTCATGAGGAAGATATTATTTTCATTTTATTGGAAATGAAGGCTTTAAACAAGCTGTCTCATTTTCTCTCACTACATGTTCTGGAATATTACACAGGTTAAATTAAAAATTCAACAAATATTTATTATTTCAAACTTGTTATCTAGACTTACAGAATGATTTAAATATTTACTGTTTTCTTTTCTTTTTAAAACATGTTGAAAACATCATTTAGACCCCCAAGTACCTCATTTTTCTTTTCAAATAAGAACCAGTGATTAAATAAATGAAAATAAGCATAAATTTTGTGTAATGCAATATTGGTATCCAAATTGTGATTGTAATTATTTACATTAGGTGCATTAAAAATTAATTGACTTAATTTAGTAATTAATCCTGCATTCCCAGAACAAATGTAGATAAGATAAAATTATATTTAACTCTCATATATTTAGTGAGTAGCATGCCTCTGATTTATGAGTTCAAATTTTTAAGTTTCATCCTTTATTGAGATGAATTGTGTAAAGTAAGAGGAATAACTTATATCTCTGCTAACATTGGTTTCAAATGTGGGTGGGGGAAAATTAAATCGTCTTAATTTATACTATAGATGGAACCAGAAGCTAAAATGCATAAACTTGTGTATAACTAGCATTTATGTAGCAATCGATAACTAACAAAATATTATCCATTGATAAGTGGTTATGTTAAGCGTTTATTTTTTTGAGGAGTCTATTTAAGACTTTAAAATAGATACTTTTTAAGTATCTTAAAGTCTATGGTCTTCTTAGGCATCATATAAGTTATATTATAAATATATATATTATAAATAATACACTTTATAAATTATAAAATACTTCTCATATATTATTATCTCAGATTATTTTAATACAATATGTTTCATTCTCTGGAACATAATCATATTAGTTTCACAAGGCTGCTATAGGGCTGCCTTAGACTTGCCATAACAAACTGCTACAAACTGGATGCTTAAAACAACAGAAATTCATTCTCCCACAGTTCTGGAGTCTAGATGTTTGAAATAATAGTATCAGTAGGGCCATGCTTCCTTTAAAGAGTCAATGGAAGAATCCTTTCTTGACTCATCTTAGCTTCTGGTGTCTCTGGACAATCCTTGCCTTGACTTGTAGGTGTATGATTCCAACTTCCCTCTGTTTCAACATGAGACATGCCTTTTAGCCTGTGCATGTAGTTTCCATGTGTACTCTCCTCTTTTATAAAGGAACCAGTCATTGAATTTAGGGTCCACTCTAATCCAGTATGATCTTATCTTAACTAACTATATTTGTAAAAACCCTATTTACAAATAGAATCACATTCTGAGATTCCAGGTGGACATAAATTTCGTGGGTCACTATTCAACCCATTAATATAGTGATTTAATTAGGAATGAC
The DNA here is from genome assembly GCF_018345385.1 of Vulpes lagopus. Classification (NCBI taxonomy): domain Eukaryota; kingdom Metazoa; phylum Chordata; class Mammalia; order Carnivora; family Canidae; genus Vulpes; species Vulpes lagopus. The sequence continues at coordinate 126,924,512 of NC_054824.1, read as the reverse complement.
CAAATAGGGAGGGCAAGAAAGCAATGAGTCTGTGACTAGGACTGAGATTTTGCTTCTGATCATCAATCATTGAAGCATTCCAGGAATCTATCTGAAAAAGAAAGGGCCCATGACTAATTTGAAATCACATCTGTAAAATACTCTTTTTCCTCATCGGTTATATAACTACTCAAAGAATCAAATAAACTAAAGGTAGATTCTTTCTTAAAACCAGTATCTACATATACCTAATGGGATTGTAAAATTAGGAAGTAGGGCAACCAAAGTATTTTTGATTAGTATTTTTTTATTCCAGAAAAAAAAAATTAAGTCCTTGTAATTTTCTGCACACAGGTAATAGCTGTGAATTTTAGTTTAATTTTTTGTGTGTAGGTGGAGAGATATGGGAACATGGCATGTTTAGCAAAGATCATATTCTAAATGCAAATTTATATTCATTTTCCATCTAATTTAATAGGGCCTATTTTCCATAAAACTAAATACTATGTGAAAACAATTATTTTATATAATTAGTGAATCATTCTCCATGGGTCTGACAAAAGATTGCTTTGTGTATGTCAGTTGTGTGTTTTCTGTTCTTATAAGTACTTCCAGTCTTTCTTGGGACTTACAACACTCTAAGGATGGCAGTTAAAGAAGTTGGAATAAGCTGGGTCCTCAATGATATTGAGCCACTATACTTGGGTCTGATCACTACTGAGACGTAGCATTATGTAATAAACACATTTACATCTTGTTCAAATGACTATTTTGTTGTCTCATATTACAACAGCCTAGCTAGTTTCACATATAATTAAGTTTGTCTATTCAAAAATCCATGAAGCTATTTTGCTAAACAAAAGGAAGCTGATTTGGGGTTAGAGTTTTTCTAAGCCTTCTTTCCCCCTCAGATAGCAGACACATTGAAAACATAATCTCAAGGAACAGCACTAAGCCTAATCAAGAAACCACCATGCCTGCCTGTTTGGCTTCAGAATCACTATGGACCAGAGGCTGCCATGTCTCCCACTTTCCCCCTTTGTGCATGGGCTTGTCTGTTACGTTTTTCCTAAGTCTGTCTCACCATTGTTTGTTGGGAGCACACGGAAAAATGGCTTATCTCTTAAATTCACAGGTGTTCATACTGACAGATTGAGCGACCAAACTCAAGAAACTTCTGTATCTGGGCCTCATTTAGAATATAAGATCCTAGGTCTGATGTTAAGTCTGATGCTATAAGGGAATGCAACTTGAAGTGGGCATTTGGGTGTTAGGAAGAGAAATGTGTATTTTACATGTAAAGGGAAAGTTAATAAGTCAGAAGGCAGGCTGTAGTTTTTAAAACATGGCTGCTAATTCTTTGACACTCCTCTCATTGAGAGATAGGCCTATGTTGCTTTCCCTTGAATCTGGGTGGGCTTATGACTTCTTCAACCAATAGACCACAATAAAAGTCGCACTGTGCCTTTTGAGTCTAAGTTATAGAAAGCTACATAGCTTCTGTTTTTTTTCACTGGAGGACTCTCTTTCAGAGCTCCAAGTCTTCATGTAAAAATCTGGATACCTTGTCAACAGCAGATCGTCAACCTTCAAATTGACAATGTCATAAGTGTCTGTACCCTAGAATTCTCACAACTCTCCTAGCCACCCTGGGTCCTGGAGCTTGTCTGCTAACTACTTCCCTAGTAAGGTCTATCTTCTGACTCTGGTTGAGGCAACACAGTCCAAAGCTTTCTAGATCCACAGATTTGCTCAAGTACCATCAATATCTATTCCAGCTCTAACAGCTATAGTTTTTTTTTTTTTTTCCAATTTCCAATAGAAAGTGATAGACTGAGAAGTTTCTCTGAGAAGGGCCAGTAACAGGCCAACCAAAGCACATGATAAAGAATGCCTTTTGTAGAAGACATTACGTAGGGTTAAATTCTACAAAAAAGTTATTTACTGATAATATTTTAGAGTCTTAATTTGGCATACCAGTTAATTTTTTAAAAGATTTTATTTATTTATTTATTCATGAGAGACCCAAAGAGAGAGGCAGAGAGAGAGGCAGGCTCCCTGTGTGATCCAAAACCCTTGGATCATGACCTGAGCCAAAGGCAGACACTCAATTGTTGAGCCACTCAGGCATCCCAGCATACCAGAAATCTTCACCAAGTTTTGAAACTATTTGAGTATGCAATGGTTTTCAATAGAAAATAGCCACTGCTTGGTAACCAGGCTGTGGTTGTGAGTGCTATAACCAATAAAATGCAATAGAAGTAACATAGATGCTGCTTTTAAAATTTTTGTCTTTGAGGGGTAACTTAGCCTGGGCTCAGATGATTAAGCACCCAAATCTTGATTTAGGCTCAGGTTATGATCACAGGGTCCTGGGATCCAGACCTGCATCAGCCTCTACACTCAAGGGGGGTCTGCTTGAGATTTACTCTCTCTCTCTCCCTCTGCCCCTCCCCTATTTTCTCTCTCTCTCTCTTTCAAGTAAATAAATCTTAAAAAATATATATTTTCCTTTGGTTTTCAGCATTTTAAACACTATCTAGTTCTGGATCACTTTGTGTTCACACTACTGAGAATCTCTTGGTTTTTTTTGGATGTGCAAATTAATTTTTTCAACAAATATGGAAAATGGTCAGCCATCACATCAAACATATTTTCTGCCCTTTCTCTCTATTTTCTTTTTCTTGTACTTCATTATGTATTGTTGGTAAGCTTAACTGTGCATCATAGGTCTCTAAGGCTCTAATTATTGTTTTTATTCCTTTCTATTCTTTGGCATGGGTTATTCTATCTTCACATTCACTGATTTATTCTTCTGTTAGCCCATTTCTGCTCTAAATCGCTCTAGTGAGGGGCACCTGGGTGGCTCAGTTGGTTAAACATCTGCCTTCAGCTCGGATCTTGATCCCAGAGGCCTGGGATTAAGCCCTCATAGTGCTCCCTGCTCAACAGGGAGTCTGCTTCTCCCTCTGCCCCTCCCCCTGCTTATGCTACCTCTCCCTTTCTCTCTTCCAAATAAATAAAATCTTTAAAAAAATTCCTCTAGTGAAGTTTTTATTTCAATTATTTTACTTTTTAACTCCAGCGTTTTCACTTTGTTCTCTTATTTATATTTGATACACTATAGCTGAGGAGTCATTATTGACGTATTTACCTTTACTAGGTCTTAAAAATATAAATTCTCTGAAAACTTTGATCAGGGATACTTTTATCAGAACCCTCATCAATGATACTTCTAGGTACTGTTTTTTTCCAAGTGCATACATTCCAATTTCCTGTGTCTTTTTATATCTCATTATCATCATCATCATCATCATTATTATTTGAAAACTGTACATTATAAGTAATATATAGATTCAGCCTAGAGTCTAATCAGTCATTATTTTGTTGGTTTCTTTGGGATAATTCAAAGGAGTATGTATTCCCCAAAATAAATGGCCACTGGTCTCTGCTCATTTTTTATTATTATTTTAATTTCTCTCTCTCTTTCTCTCTTTTTTAAAATTTTTTAGTTGTTTTAGTTTTTTTTATTTTAAGCCTGGCTTGCTAGGGTTTCCTCTTGGGTCAACATAGTTTAGTGGTAAACTAATGATTGGTAAACAGTAATAATTAAAATCATTGCACCACCAAGCACATTTCTTTGCTGACAAATATGTGTATGGCTTGGAAACACATTCAAAGTTCAATACTTTGACAATTTGTCTCTGGCCTTTAATTTCTGTATGCTCAAGTTCTCATAGTCAGTCAGCCAGAGAAAAAGAGACAATTAAGGCTTCCTTGGTGTTTCCTGATTTGGGATGGATCTTTGCAGAAGTTCACAACATTCCAGATCACCATGGTTATGTGAAAGCTAATCTATACCACCTAGGTTATGTGAAAGCCTATGAAGATAAATTCCCCAGAACTTTTGTGAAAATTGTGGCTGGTTTGCTAGTCTGTTGCTTGCTCCAGCCTGTAATATGGCATTAAAGGTGTGATGTTGGCTATTCCAGATTGTTTGCTATTGTTCTTGGATTGCTTCTCTCTTGTTTTGAACCGTGTGCTCTGGCATGGATTTTTCCAGTATCCCATACCAAATTAAACCAGGCCCTTTGATAGCAAAGACTATACGTCCACATGGCTTGTCCTGTACTCCACACTGAATTTGTATTAGAAGATGTCGTAAACCCTCCTCAGGACGAAAGACCACAGATTCATTCACATTAGGACTTCTAGAATAAACATTTCTCAACTTGTTGTATGTCTTTGGTCGGTTTCCAGAATCCTAAAGTAGTTGTTTCTGACAATAACATCCATTTTATCTTTGCTTTTCAAGGACAGCTTTTAGCCATTACACAGGTTTTCCCTACTCACTTGTTTAAAATGTACCTTACATCTCTAAGTCCCTAGCACATAGTGCTTTGGACTGAGGAATTATTCTACTGTTTGAACTAAATGTAAGTGTGTGATTGCATTCACAACAGGGCATTTGACATTTGTATTTAATGTCTAAAATGCATTCCTCCTTGTTTCTCTCTCTCCTTCCTGATCATTTTTTTAAAAAACTACTATAACAGAATACATTCTTGATTTTTTCCCTAGCTACTCTTGTTATTTCTTTCTACCACTTTTGCTGGCTCATTCTTAGATGTATATCTTTATATGATGGGATTTCCTAAAGACTTGGTATTTGACCCTCTTCTTTTCTCACTTGGAACTCCTTCTCTGGGAATCTTCATTCACAAGCTAGACTTCAGTCAGCTCACACTAACTGTAGATGATACTAAAGTCCAGGCCTGGTCTCTGAGCTCAATGTTTTCAGTTCTTTCAGCCTAATTACATCTTCTTTCTGTTGCCACAAATAATCTCACACTCAATATAACTAAGTCTGTACTTATGTTTTTCCTACTAATATTAGTTCTCTTTAAGTGTTTCTTCTTTCATGAAAGGAGATCTTGATCTATCCATTTGGACCATTGGATAGAGCATGGGCTATCCTCACAATTGTACTTATCTGTGATTCCACATTCTAGTCATCCCGACAACTTTCACTGATACTTCAAATTCTATCCCTGGACTTTAGATTTATTACACAAACTGTCTCATGAAAAAATTATGGATTCTTCTCCAAAATCATATACTTATGAGCTTCTTCTTGAAAAAAAAATGTTGTGCTCATAATAAAAAGTGTATATACCTTATTTTTTCCATCTATTTTCCATATATTTCAGGATAGCAATATGTCCATTTCTCTATCAAAGTCTTTTTAAGGAAATGTAGATGTCTGGAAAGGTTCCAATAAAGTTAATAATGAGTAAGAAGTGAAATAATAATATCTATGCTGAAAAGGTAAACTGCTAGAGAAGTAGAAAAGGGGTTTTGCAACAGTTTTTCAATAGGATACTGACATTATCCTTGTATCAAAGTTTATTCTGATAGCTCAAAATCCCATCCAGGATAATAACCACGACAATCCTGATAAAAGAAGAAGATGACATTATCATCACAATTACACAGATGAAACGAAAAATGAAGTTCAGGGGGATGGCTTGCATGCAGTCACAGAGCTATTGTGAAAGTGAATTTTCTACTACTAAATATTGGGCTTTTTTTACTTCAATATCAATCACATAGATAGTTCGAACATTCGTTTAAATGGTCAGTGTAGAAAGCTTGCAGAATTTTCAAATTATAAGCAAAATGGATAGAATTCAAAGAACATTTATTCATTAAGAATAGTAAATTAATTCAGTTCAACAGAGTTTTAATGAGCTTATGTTTTAAACATAGTTCTGTTCCAGGAATTAAGTTGCACAGAGTTAAATGTATTTGATACAATTCTTGATCTTTTAGGACAGGGGCAAATCCTTAAGTAAATCATGCTTAACTATTTTAACAAAGATTTTCTGCTCCTTCAAAAACAGGGACTTTATGTATGCCAATGTAATTTCAGAAAAGAAATAAACAGCCATGTTAAAATTAAACTCACTTTTAAGAAAATACATTTTTGAGCACTTACTCTCCAGTTACACTCAAAAACATGAAATGATTTTATGTTAAAGCAAAGGGGACACTCTAGTTATATATAATGGGAAAATATCACTTATAAATACTTACCATTCTAAAGTATATTATTGAACACTTTTAAGAAAAACATTCTCAGAAAGTAAATATTTATTCTTACTCAGATTTATGGAGATAAAATCTGATTTAGATTAGAATAGTTATCATTAGGCCTAAACTATGATGCCACTTTTTTTTTCATATATTTTTTTATCCTCTTTCACATTATATTCTCACCCAAGGAAGTGTTTTTTTTTTTTTTTTTTTTTTTTTTTTACTTTTTTCCACTGTTGCCTTTAAAGATCCTTCTGTCGTCTCTGGTTCCAAGATAGGATTTGTGTTTGGTGGAAGAAGATCAACACATTTTGAGACTGAAAAATGAAAAAAAAAGAACTCTTGCTTTTGTGCCATTTCAAGTAATTTATTTTACCCAGCAGGTCTCTCTTATTGGCCTGAGAGTTTACTTTGCCCAGTGAGCCAAGTTACGTTGGCTGCAAAAGATCCTTAGAAGTGCCAGACTCACACTGATCCAAAAACAACTATCAAATCAATAGCCTCTCAGTCTCTGGCAATGGCTGCATGCACTCATAACCACCTGAGAATTTTACATTTGGTTTATTAACAAATAGAAGATAGAAGAAAAAGGAATAATATACTATTTGGCACAAGGGAGGAAAATAAGTTAAATAATATCTATAAATTATATCAAAATTAAATGGAATTAATAAATTACTACTTAGGTAATATGATAGTTATGACCACTTATGACATGTACTCATATCAAATGCTATATGGAAAATTTAACTTTTTACAAACGAGAAAATAAGCTTTGGTGTGTAAACAGTTTGCTGAATAAGTATATTTGGTTATCATCAAATTGTCATAATATAAAAATAAATATATGTTTTGCATGACAAAATTAGGAGAACTTAGCTCTTAAATATGAAAATAGTTTTCTTTCTAATTCAGTGTAGAATCAGAGAAACAAGTAATTTTGTAATTTAAAGAGACTTTAGATCTATAGAGTTATTATAAAAATAATTCCCCAGTATTTCATAATGTTTGAAAATAGTTTAAACTTATTTTAATTAGTATTTGGTAGGTAGGTCAGTTTTAATTTTACCATATGCTTTAACTGATGTTAATAGAATTCATCCTTCCTCAAGATTGATCATATATACATTTAGCCTGTAGTGATTACAAAATATTGTTTTTAGTTATCATGGCTTTAATTTCAAAGCAAAGGACTTGCTAATCTATATCTCTAAGTGACCTCTTCTTGATTCCTAGTTTCCTATCTATACTTACTTACTGGGCATGCCTGTTTGGCTACTTCACCATTCCTGTTAACTCAGCAAGAACTCATAATCTTTCTTTATATAGAGATTTCTTTGTTTGTCTTGCTATAAGGAAAGCCAATAATCCTGTCTTGAAGGGATACAAGATTGGGTGTTTCTTGTGGGTGGAACCAACTGGTATGATGTTGAGTCATGTGCATTCTTTTGCACAGTGTCTTGGGCAACATACAGACAGAATAAGAGATCAGACTATTAGGGATGTCAGAGTGAAAGAATGTGATTTGAGGGGTGACCCACTCAAGTATAAGTGAAATACTGGAAGTGAAAGAGATGTTTTAAATAGGTAGAGAATAAAGACAATCTATAGGTAATCAATCCACAGCTAAAGGAAAGCTCTGATTTAATTCATTTCAAAATAATGCATTCTTTTTTCTTAGGGGATTTGTTTTGTGAATAAAAATGTGCCAAATTTTCTTAAGGTTTTATAAAAACTAAGAAAAAACAAATATTCATCAGTACATTTGCTAATGGCATCTCTGCCTTTAAAAAGATAGCTTAAGTTCCAAAAGGATAGGGGTGGAAAATAATTCAGATTTCTAATTATCAAAATCATCTTTCATCTACTGATAGAAAATCACGAGTGGAATTCCTCAGAACTCTTAAAGGACTACTAAGCCTTGAAATCTAATCTTTCCACAAAAAGAACTTTAATGAAAAATCAATTTTCCAGATAAAATTCATCCCTCATCTATAGATTTGTTGTAAAACAGATATATACCATTCAAACCCAAAAGAAAGGAACCAGTAGTTGGTTTGTTTCAAACCAAGTGGTAAATGTCAAAATTATCGAGATAAGCAAGTGTTTTAGGTGATGGATAAGCCATTTTTAGCCATAAAAATATAACTTTTTTTTTTTTAATTTAAATTCTAGGGACGCCTGGGTGGCTCCATGATTGAGCGTCTGCCTTCGGCTCAGGGCATGATCCCTTAAACCGGGAACGAGTCCCACATCAGGCTTCCCACAAAGACCCTGCTTCTCCCTCTGCCTATGTATCTGCCTCTCTCTCTGTGCCTCTCATGAATAAATAAAATCTTCAAAAAAAATTAAATTCTAGTTAGTTGACCTACAGTTCAATATTGGTTCCACCAGTAGGGTTCATCATTTACAAATAATACCCAATGCTCCTCCTAACAAGTACCCTCCTTAATATCCATCCCTTATCTACCCCATCCCACACTCACTTCCCTCCATCAACCCTGTCTGTCCTCTACAGTTGAGTCTCTCCTGGTTTGTTTCCCTCTTTCTCTTTTCCCTCCTCCCGAATGTTCATCCATTTTGTTTCTTAAATTTCATGTATGAGTGAAGTCATATGGTATCTTTCTCTGACTTATTTTGCTTAACATTTCAAATGGCAAGATTTCATTATTTTTTATGGTTGAAATATATATATAGATATGGCTCATACATATATATTTCAAACCTTCTTTATCTATGTGATATATTTATGATACATCTGTAAGACATGATATATATGTGTGTGTTTATGTAAGATATATACATATATATATATATATATAATATCTTCTTTATCCATTCATTAGTCAATGGGTTAGCTATTGTTGATAATGTTGCCATAAACATTAGGGTGCATGTACTTCTTTGAATGTGTATTTTGGGTAAATACTCAGCAGTGCAATTGCTGGATCATAGAGTAGTTCTATTTTTAGCTTTTTGAGGAACTTCCACAATGTTCCCTAGAGTAGCTGCATCAGCTTGCATTCCCAGTAGTGCAAGAATGTTCCCCTCTCTCCATATCCTTGTCAATACCTGTTGTTTCCTGTGTTGCTGATTTTAGCCATTCTAATGGGTGTGAGGTGGTATCTTACTGTGGTTCTGATTTGCATCTCCCGATGATGAGTGATATTGAGCACCTTTTCATATGTCTATAAGCCCTCTACATGTCTTTTTTAAGAAAATGTTTTTTTTTTTCGTGTTTTCTGTCTGTTTCTTAACTGTATTATTTTTTTGGGGGGGGTGTTGAGTTTAATAAGTTCTTTATAGATTTTGGATACTAACCCTTTATCAGACATGTCATTTGCAAATATCTTCTCCCATTCTGTAGGCTGCTTTTTAGTTTTGTTGATTGTTTTATTCACTGTGCAAAAGTTTTTTATCTTGATGAAATCCTAGCAGTTCATTTTTCCTTTTGTTTCCCTCGCCTCCGGCGATGTGTCTAGGAAGAAATTGTTACAGCCGAGGTCAAAGAGGTTGCTGTCTGTGTTTTCCTCTAGAATTTTGATAGTTTCTTGTCTCACATTTAGGTCTTCCATCAATTTTGAATTTATCTTTTTGTATGATGTAAGGAAATGGTCCAGTTTCATTCTTCTGCATGTTGATATTCAATGTTCCCAAAAGCATTTGTTGAAGAGACTGTCTTTTTTCCATTAGATATTCTTTCCTGCTTTGTTCAAGCTTAATTGCCCATATAGTTGTGAGTCCATTTACAGGTTTTCTATTGTGTTCCATTGATTTACATGTCTGTTTTTGTGTCAGTACCATATTGTCTCGATGACTACAGCTTTGTAATACAAGTCTGAAATCACATAGGCATTAAAATATATTCATCTCTATATCTATACATCTATCTATCTATCTATCTATCTATCTATCTATCTATCTATCTATCATCTATCTATCTACCATCTATCTATATTAATCTAACTATATGTGGAAAAAGTATATATAGAAAGTAAGAAATATAAAATAAAAATATTTATTTTACTTCAGTAATAAAAAGAACCCTCAATTCTATTTCCTCCACACTGTAACAATATCAGGGTTAAAATCCTGCTCTTTTGATCTGGAAAGAATTTTTTTTTTTATCTTGCTTTTCTTCTCTAAAAATAAGAGACAATTAAAGGAACCATATAGATCTCACATATTATACTTTTTGTATTACCTGTTTGCTAGTTTGATAATGAACTTAAGTACATCCATGTAGGCAAAGATCTATGTTTGACCAGGATCAGCTTGACACATTGAGTTTATCAATTAATTATTCCATGTTTTGAATATGGAAGCTGGTAGTATTTGTATTTTTACTTATTGGTTGGCTTAAAATGTAAATAATATTCCAAGGATATGTCTAAATTGGTTTATTGATTTAAATGTGATCTAGTTGACTTACTAGATCATTTTTATGGGCAGATTAAACTTTTAAAATAGCATATTAAAAGTATTAAGATGTAGAAACATAAAAACATTTGACAGATATCCACCTCTAGACATTCTGCCTATATTTTGTGTTTCATTGACTGCCCTAGGTACATAAAACCATTAAATTCAACTCACTGATTCAACAAGTGTTATGGTGTTTCAATGTATAAGCACTGTCCAAGGTGCTGGAGATATATAAATAAATAAGGACTCTTTCATTCCTCAAAGATATAAAAAATTGAAGAATTTATTAAAGATGTTATAACAGAAGTAAGGATTACCATGAAGGCATAATATAAGCACTGTACAAATAATTTTGTAATAATTATTTTAATTTTAATATGAAATTTAGAGATAGGTAATCCTTTTTGCTTCATCAGTAAAACACTTTTCTGGGCCATAGTCTTCTGGGATTTGAGCAGGACCTTATTTTACAACCAGAGCAAAGTAAGCCAAGAATTTATGTTGCCAAGTAAGAAACCTATAAATTCAAAAAAATTAGTGTCAGGTCTAGGGCTTTTCATTACTGGAACTCACAAAACTTCAACTACACACTCAGGTTCATTTTTTCCACTTGGAGAGATCAATCAGATACTGGAATTAAGCCTCTGGTTACTAAAGTGAAGCTTTGTTTTTTTCTCCAACAGTTAATAAATTAGTAATATGCACAGTGGAGGAAAGATGGTGATGATTCCACTGAATTTCAGGTCAGAAACCACTGTAAAATCATGTTAAATTACTTGTATGTCAATAATGAGTCACTATTGAATGGATAACTATTATCTCCTCAATAGTATTTTTTTTTAGTTGCCTGGGAACCTGTAATTCATTTCCTTGAGGCCAGTAACAGAAGAAATTAAAAATATTTTTTTACATAGTGCTTGTATAGAAAATATCACTAAATATTAACATTAATAAAAATCACTGGTAAACTATTTGCTTCAAAGAATCAAAATACCTAAACTCTCAGAAGCAAGTTATGATTATAAAACTTATACAAATATAACAGAAATCAATAGTATATTTTTCTCATAAACATACTTGGATAAGCAATAATACATGGTGAAATTTAACATGTTTCTAATTCTTTTGGTCATCTCAATTTTACACAGAAAATTACTGAAATACACTGGCTTTTCTCCAGTTATTAGTAAAGACTCTCTTGAGTTCCCCTTTTCCATAAATGCTACTGTATGTGATCAGATAGAGCAATTAAATCTCACAAAAGGAATATGTCAGTATTATTATGAAAACAATAATATCATGGACCAAAAGAATAACCGAGGTTGCCCTTAGAATTCCACTTATGAATGTCATTTAGGAATCCCTGTAGAAGCAATTTTTGCTTCTGTGTATGTGAATATACATTATAAACACAAATACAATTTCCTTATCTGTTTGCAAAAATTAAGTCATGGAGAGAACCATGATTCCATCTCCAAAAACTATTTTGTAGCTTACTGATATTTATGTATATGTATTTTAGGAAGCTTTCTTCCAATCGACCTAAATTCCATTTCTTGTTTGTTTTTAGTCCTTATTCATTTTTAAGATTTAAATTCATTTTATCATATATATTCTGATGTGCAAGAAAGTAAAAGAAAACATTATTTAACTTTTAGCATCACTCCCTGTGGTTGATAATTATATCAATATTTCTGCTTAGATTTTTAATCATAAGTTTCATGCTCTGTGCAAGTGATTGCTCAATGATTTCACTGTATTGTTTAGTTTACCGCACTTGTAGAACACATTTGCTGTTTTCAACAACTTTATTTCAGACAATTTAAAAAGAACTTTCTACACTCCTCAAACCAAGCACTTGTTCAAATGCCCATGGAATTCAATATGAATCAGTTCTACTTGAGTGAAAAACTGTTTCACAAGCCAGAAAAATTTCAGAAAGTACTAGTCTCTCTTCTGGTCATATATTGTCCACTGATAGAATTCATCCTTATGACTGTTGCCACATTTTTGTGAGAGTATATCCAGTTAAGAATGTTGAGAAAATATTTTACACTTCTGTATGGTTAGGGCTTTCTGATTTGATATATATACATATCAAATGTATGTATATTTGTATGTAAAATGTATATTTGTATGTAAAATATATCTATACACACGCATACACAGTCCCACATATGTATATATAGGTATATATACATGTATGTATATGCCTCTATGTATATATATATAGGTATATATATTATGATATATCATATATACATCTTTCTGGATATATATTCTAATGTATACATATCAGAATATTTGAATAACCAACATCTGAATTTCTCATCTATAAAGTTGAATTGATCAAAATATTTTGTGCAACTATGCTCCTAGATCCACTTATAATCTGAGGCAGAGGCTTTAGTAAGTATTTCCAGAGATATAAAATACAGTTAATAATCTAAGGAAGGCTTATGTTCTAATATTAGATATTTCCATTATTAATATTTTTATAAAAGTTAATGGAAATTTTACTAGATGCTTTATCTATGTATGTATAAGATTTTATTGAAGAAACTCAAGAAAAAGGAGCTCTTTAAAAAAAAATAGGCATTTGTTATAAAACGAAAATCTCTGAAGTTATTCTTATTAAATGATTTGGAAGGTCACCGTTAGCCATTTGATAGATCATAAAGCTAAGAATTAAACTGAAAAATGAACAGTAACCCCCTAGCCAAATGTATGCTTGTATGCTTAAGTCTCTAGTTCTCTGATCCCTATTGGCAGGTTGATGAAATTGTTATAAATTCAGTGGATGATTAGTGAAATCATTAGGAGAAATCTGCCTGTGTTCTCAGTAAGTTATCGATGATGAGGATACCTGGCCAAGTTGTTTTGATCAGGAGATGTTAATTCCTACTCAAAGAGGCTATCATGCCAGAGAAGACAAAATAAAAATAAAACAAATAATTGCAACAACAATATACATTTTAATAAGTGTTTTCACCATGTCAGGAACTTTTTTAAAACATATCCTCAATGTTTTTCCCACTTAACAGGTAGAAAAACAGAAGCACAACTAATTTTGCCCAAGATTGCACAGCTTATAAATGACAGAGACAGGATTTAAACAACATGTTTAAGGGTCATCAGCTATCAAAGGAGGAGGTGTAGTGTTTAGGGGTATGGATGTAGGCTAAAAGAACTGGAGGAAGAAAACCCCATAAAACTGAAACTCACATATTTCAGTTACTTCTGTCACAGCTTTTAGTAGCAGATTTCTCCTTCTATCTTATATGTCTCCAAAATTACCACTCTGGATTTTATGATATACCTTGTTTGACCCTCAAAGCCTCAAGATCCACTAGCCTCTCAGCTTCATACCAATGTTTTCAGTTCTCTTAGTTCTCCAAGAAGAAAAATTAAGAATAAATGTATAACCTATAAAATATTTGGATTATATTACCAGGTCCCTTATAGCCTTTGGTAAAAAATAAAGTTTGTTTATATACTTTAATTATTATATACATTGAAAAACTGGTTTAAAGACTAAAAGTTAAGTATTATAAGCGACAATGAATTGAGCTGTGAGAAACAAAGTGGTTTTAGATCTAGTCTTATGAAAGATATTTATTAAACAAGCACACAGATTAAGTTTGCAAGTGATGCTAAATTGAATACTTCTTCACCACATAGGTTGAAGAATAAACCATGATACCTCCTTGGACTCACAAATATGGACAGAGTTACATAAGATGAAAGTCTGTAATATATATTATTAGACATTTCTATTCTGAGGCTATAAGTAAATCTGAGATTGAAGCATTTTTTTCTTATTAGAGTTTGAAAATTTCCTCCATGAACTTTAGACCTAACTAGTTTTCATTTGGCTTCTGTGCTGTTTGCTTTAATTTTAAAGAAATGTAAATCACTAGTCTTATTTTCAACTATTTATAAACTAGTTGGTAGATTCTTTCCTGCATTTCAACCTATTGTATATTCTGACTTGAAAAGAATATGAGACAAAGGCTATTAATACAATGTCCTCATCCAGTGATGAGAAGTGGGCATGGGGAAATGACATGTAGCAATTACAACAAACTAGGAATCAGGAGTCCAAGGCATTAAGTTCTAGCTGTACCACTAAATTCTCTTTTTTTGTCTTAGAAATGTAGTTGAGCTCATTGAACCCCAGTGTTTTAGAATTCAGGACAGCATAATACTCAGAGTCATTTCCAGCTCCAAAATGCACCAATTTTGTAAATAAGAATCTACTAAATATACCTTGAAAAAATATATTATATTGTATTGTGAATTATAAGGCATTCATATGATGTGAGGGACTCATTTGGGAGAGAAAGTAATAGAAATAGTATAGATATTATAGTTTTCTGAGCCCAGGCAACTTGTTTTAAACAAGGAATTTAGGGCTTGAGAAGGTGCTTAATGTGGTGTTATTTATGTTTTGCTTAAAATTTTTTATCTTCTGATTTACCCTGTTTTTAAAACCAATGGAAATGTTATAATTAGTATTATGAGCTAACCCAAATGATCTTCTATTCATTAAAGTGTGAGATATTCACAACATAAGCAACCCCTGATGCATTTATAGGATATAATTTTTCTGGTGACTCTTGGACAATACTACTAATAAGGGTGAATGTATATCTAATAAGCTCATCTCCTAGGGAATAAACAGAAAGCCTCTAACATTTAACCTCTTAAATGTCATAAAGGAACTCTAGCTGACCCATAAATTTTAGTCATTATACCACTGAAAATTCAGTGCCACAATTCTAGAAACTTTTCTTTTATAAACATTATAAACAGCCACCAATACTATATGCAATGCTATTCCGATAAGTTGACTAAATAAAAACAATTGAAATTCCAGAGATAATAGAAAATCAAAACTTCCAAATAGGATGGCATAGTTTGGTTTAGAAAACTAGAATATGTCATTAGTTAGTGATTTCAAAAAAAAATTGCAAGTCATATCAAAGATTAGCCTGAATAAGATATTTTTTTCTTCCTCCTCGGGGAGGAAAACAACTGAGAAGTATCATATGTTGAACAAGAAATTATTCAACTGATTTTACCAGAAACAACTTTTACTACTAAGAGACAACATGAGAAAAAAAGAATTGCAATTATGTGGTCTCATATAGAAAACAAAGCAAGATATAAAATGCTTGTTTGTGATCCCATCTTTCTCTAATCCATTAAAATCACAAGAAATAATAACTGGTGTGTACTATATGTAGGTTTTAAAAGATTGTCGGAAGACATTTTGCAAACAGAGTGTGCCAGGTCTAATATAGTAGAATGAATAACCATCCTTGAGGCCATAGATATTTAGACACCAAATTTTATCAGGTATTCATTGATAACCTAATTATTATGTTTTCTTACTTTGCTTTCATTGTGAACATAACCCCCAAAATACAGATGGAAGCAACCAAAACAAAGTGGAATATAAAGTTATTATTTCATGCCTAATACTTCAGAGTCCTATTAATACAATCTAAGTAAAATCAATGCAGATTTGTCAAATGATCTCTATATCCCTCATATTACCAAGACTCTAAGACATCTTACTCAAAACTATGTCTTACAAATAAATTATGTTTTAAAAATATTAAACTCACATCTGTCCACAAGTCTAACATTTATTCATTTTTCAACTCTTTAGAAGTGTACTATCCAGAATGGTAGCCTCTAGTTGTAGAATGTTATTTAAATTATACTTCAACTAATTAGAATTGAGGTCCTTAACCCACAGCTAACATCATATTCAATGGTGAAATTCTGAAATTTTTCCTCTAGGATCATGAGTAAGACAAAGAAGCCCATCCTCATCACTTCTTTTCACTATTGAAAGTCCTAGTCAGAGCAATTAGGCAAGAAAATAAATATAAGGCATCTACATTGCAAAGGAATAACTGAAATTATCTCTGTTCACAGATAACATAATTTTTATGTAGAAAATCTTTAAGATTCCACAAAAAAACTATTAGAAATAATAAACAAATTTAGCAAAGTTGCAGATTACCACATGCAAAAATCAGTTGTATTTTATACACAAAATAATGAACTGAAAAAGAATTTAAGAAAACTTAAGAAAAAAAATTCCACTAACAATAGCATCAAAAAAAGAAAAGATTAGGAATAAACCTAACCAAGGAGATAAAAGACGTGTATACCGAAAACTACATAACATTTCTGAAATAAATTAAAGAAGACACAAATGAATGAAAGACATCCATGTTCATGGACTGGAAGACTTAATATTTTTAACATATTAATACTATTTAAAGTGATCTATGGATTTAATGCAATTCCTATAGAAATTACAATGGCATACACACACACACACACATATATACATATTATATTTTTTTTGTAGAAATAGGGAGAAAAATCACTAAAATTCAAATGGAAAATGAAGGGGACTCACGTAGCCAAAACAATTTTCAAAAGGAACAAGTTTGGAGGATGCACTTCTTGATTTCAAAGCATATCACAAAGCTACTGTAATCAAAACTCTGGTACTAGCAAAAACACAGACATATAGACCAATGAAATAATAAATATTTATTTCCTGAAATAAATCCTCGAATATGTAGTCAAATGATCTTCATCAAAGATGGCAAGACCACAAAATGGGGAAATGGTAGTCTCTTCAACAAATTTTGTTTGGAAAATTGGATATCCACATGCCAAAAACAAAACTCTAAAGGAATTAAAGATCTAAACCTAAGACCCAATGTTATAAAACTCCCAGAATATTACACAGGGAAAAACTTTACAACATTGGATTTGGCAATGACTTCTTAGATATGATACCAAAAGCACAGGCAACAAAAGCAAAAACAGACAAATATTACTATATCAAATTTTAAACCTTTGTTCATCAAAGGATACAATCAACAACAAACAGAAAATTTGTGGAATGGAAGAAAATATTTGCAAATCAAAGATCTGATAATGAATGAATATCCAAAATATATGAAAAACTACAACTCAATAACAAAAATACAATCTGTTCAAAAAATTGGAAAGAACTTGAACAGACTCTTCTCCAAAGATAATATACAAATGGCCAATAAAGCTTTTGCAAAGATGCTCAACATCATTAATTCTGAGAGAACTGTAAGTCAAAACCACAGTGAGATATCACATCACAACCATTAGGATGGTGACTATTTAAAAATAAGAAGGAGGAGGAATAAGGAGAAGGAGAAGAAAGAGAAGAAAATAAAATAAGTTTTGTCAGGGATGTGGAGAAACTGGTTCCCTTATGTCTGTTGATGGAATTGCAAAATGGTGCAGCCATTATGGTAAACAGTGAAAACAGCTAAGAGGTGGAAGCAGTCCAAATATCTATTGATAAATAAATAAACAAAATGTGGTATATAAATATAATAGAATACCATGCAGCATGAGAAAGGAAGAAAATTCTGTCATATATTACAACATGGATGAACTTTGAGAACATGATGCTCAGTGAAATAAGCTAACAGGACAAATACTGTATGATTATATTTATAGGAGTTATCTAAAAAACAGTCAGATTATAGATATAAGAACAGTCAGATTTATAGATATAAGAAGTAGAAGTATAATCCCTGGTATAGTGGTTACCAGGGATTGGGAGAGGGGACAAAGGGAGGTTATTGTTTAACATGTATAGGGTTTCAATTCTTCAAGATGCCAAGGTTCTGAAGATCAGTGTTCAATAACTACATGTGGTTAGTGGTTACCATATTAGACATCCAGATTATAGAGCATTTCATCTTTACAGAAAGTTCTATTGTACAGCCTTATTCTAGAATCTTTTTTTCCCTATACTTTAATCTATTATTCAATCTTTATTTGCTTTCTATAGACTAAATCTCATAGACCTTCACTATAGATATTAGCTACATTTTCAACATCTTGACTCTGCTGATCATTTTACCATTCACATTAGTACCAAATATTGTATCAAACAAATTTCCATCTTTTATTTGCCACCAAGACTGCTGAACAACACAAGAGAAAAACAAAACAAAACAAAAACAAAAAAGATCAAAACTACGGATTATGCTATAATAAGTTCACTGTTTCCATTATCAGCTGATCAGTCTTCAAAATTCCTGAATAATTAGCACTCTCTCATCTAATTTTCTACAGCCAAGCTATTCTAAATCTTTTGTAACTCAATTCTTTCTGAAGATGTTCCTCTTCAGGCACTCAATTCTTTCTGAAGATGTACCTCTTTCTGTGAAATAGAGATAAATGCAGCCATAATGGCTACTTTCTGTCTGATGTTGTCATGCTGTAGAGAGTTCAAGGGATTTGGGGACTGAAACTTCTTTTAAAAAAGATATGACCAAGAACTTACAGTAGCACATATAAGCTTGGCTTGTGAGACTCTGACATGTGAGGAAGTAAGGAAGTCTCTCACAGCATGAGACTTTCTGGAGGCTATGGAGGTATGAGAGACACTACTGGAAGGGGAGAGAAGGATCAGAGAAGGAGTTACATGTCTAGGTAATGTTGATTAGCAGCATGACAGTTTCTGAGTCAGAAAGCTCAGAAGGGCAGCAGCAACTTGAAGTCTTTACAGTTTCAGATTTTATATTATCTATGGCTAGCACACGGTGTGTATTGGTTTGTGGTAGGCAAAAAAGGCAGACTGCAAATGGCTGAAAAATCTTATTTAGGATATATTAAAACAATTTAATGTATAAAAATTTCAATTTAGTACCAGTAGGCTTTTGAACCAATGGGTCTCAAGGCATGAGACTCTGTGAAGGCATGACCAATCTAGAGGACAATGTATAAAGACCATCTTTAGCTCATTTCTATAACAACTACTTACTTAACACATTTATAACCTACTCATTTCTCTCTTCTTTCAAGTTTCATAGATAAGGATCTTCCCTCTTTTCCAAATATAATACGTATTCCTGTGTTCTGGATTCTATCCCTTGTTGACTTCTCAGGAAACACGCCTTATCAGTAGGACCTTTTTTTTTTTACCTGGAACATCATCTGAGAAGTATCCAAGGAACAAAAGAACCTGTTGCTCTTGAGAAATTAACACTTCTGCAGAACATATAATAACTCAGTATTTACCTTGAGTTTAAATTGACTAGTTCAACAAAGCGAAAAATGCCAAGTATATTAGTATTTTCCTGCTTCCCACCCTAAAACAGAAGATTGTGATTACAGGCCTAAAGGTCACCCAGGTTTATATCTTAATGCAATAGAAGGGGTTGAGATGAATATTTTTAGTTACTTCTTTGTACTCTGTGTCACACAACAAGAGATAATCCTTAAACCTTTAATTTTGCTCAAGGGTGAACTTTAATATATTATTGTCTTTGACATCTGTCTCAAAAATAGTTTTACTCTATGCATCTATCTATCATCTGTCAATCATCTATTCTAATATTTTATTTTATTTAATTTTTTAAGATTTTATTTATTTATTCATGAGAGACACACACACAGAGAGAGAGAGAGAGAGAGAGAGAGGCAGAGACACCGGCAGAGGGAGAAGCAGGCTCCATGCAGGGAGCCTGATGTGGGACTTGATCCCAGATCTCCAGGATCACACCCCGGGCTGAAGGCATCGCTAAACCGCTGAGCCACCGAGGCTGCCCCATTTATTCTAATATGAACATTATTCTATTTTTTCTCATTAGGCATATTAGATTTTATCTTTAAAATATGTATACATATGTATATGTACATATATGTATATGTATATGTATATGTGTGTGTATGCACACAGGCACGCAAATACACACACTAATTACCCTTGGACCTTGGTATTCAACTTCCTGACTCTGAGTCCTTTGAGGAACCTTACTAACTGCTAACATATCTATAGAATGAGTTAAACTTTTCTTTCTATATCATAATTCATAGCTATATACCCTTCTTCTAAAGCTTCAAAGGTTTAATTTATTGCATAATATTTCATTCAAAATATGAATTCATATTTCTTTAGAATGCATAGTTTTGTGTCTTATAAGTTTTTTGTTCTATTTAGATACTTGGGGAACAAAGAGAACTTGTATAACTCCTGTATCCTTTTGTTAACTATGCTATCTTATGCTATCTCATATTTTGTTAACTATGCTATGCTATTTGGTCTTACAACTTTATTTGCTCTCTTATTAAATAGGTGTATAACTGTGTGAACTGCATAACATGATTTAAAAATGATATGTATATGTATACCTGTAAGTAGAAAACTCTCAATCAATACTGACTACTACTACAGCAACATCAAGGTCCCAATAGCTTTTCCCAATTTAGCCTACTTTTCCCGCTTGCTAATCAAACCCCAGGGGAAGAATAAAAATTGGTCTTATCCACTGGTGGATTTCTGTGGCATTTTTGCTATAGATTTACTTAAGATGGTGCATATGAACTAATTTGGTAATTCCATTAGAATATAATGGAATTCCATTTGGAGTTCTAAGAAATATTGCTCCTTCTAACAAGAAAGAGAGAAAAAAATGAACAAAAGGACCACAATCTTTAGCCTATTCTTCCTGCTTCTGGACATGGCTATGTGAAGCCTTGAGGCTAAGCACTGCTGTAGTCCTCTTGTCACCACTGGGAGAACTATCCTTGGCATGCTGACCATGGCAGAGCCTAATTCTGAAAAGAGCCTGTTCTGGATGATTACACTAAACTGTGGAACCAGTCATAGACAAATAAAAGTCAAATGTTTATGTGAATTTAAATATTGTCTTTCTTACAATGTTCTAACTAATATAGTTGCTACTACAAGTAGTAGCAGTGGTAGTGGTAGTAGTAGTAGTAGTAGATGCTATCTTCAGAAGTGAGTGTGCATGCCCATAAAACTGAGACCAGTTGATGAATTTATTCTGTTCTTATCTATTCATTGCTATCATCCTTAACTGCCTTCAACAAATTATTTGTAGGCAATTTTCCTTCTAAGTATGCCTTTCTTGATTTCCTTTTTTGTCATTGAAAAAAGCATAAATGATAGATCGCTCTTTCAGGTTTGACTAAGTTCTTTAACTAGCTCTCCAAATATTTACAATATACATGAACTTTTAATTCTGATGTACTTCTACAGTTCTCTTTTATATTATGTCACATTTTAAATATGAATTCTCAATTTTTGGTTATTTTCCATTTCTTTCTTCTTTCCTTTTTTTTTTATTTTTGACTATAATTTGCCATAGACATATACAGAAATCTTTTAATAGAAGTGACAGATTTGATTTATATGGCTTGTTGGCTTTCTACTTTTGTTTTTCAGCTGTCACACATTGCTTTCTTTCTGGAAGTCATATGTCATATATTCTGAGTTCTGAACAATTTATTTTGAGCTGTACTCATCCTCACAAAATCTATCTTTCCAATGTTTTGTCTTCAGTAACACATACATTTTTAGAAAGCCAAACAAAACAAAATACACAAACAAAAAATAAAAATTTTTTAATGTAACACTGGACACATATCATAAAATGTTAATATTAAAATATCTATACAGATAAAGTATAATTTATCTTAAGTATTAATTATTATGGTTATATAATTATAATTCTGTATTGAGTAGAGAGATAATATACTCATTACCCTTAAAATAACCAAATTAGATTTTAATAAATTGGATATTATCCCTTGTCATACATCTAGGATTACATGTTATGTTGGAGAGAAGAGAAAAAGATGGACAATCTGGTATCTCTCTCAACTTTTTCATCGCACACTTTGAGTAAACTAGAAGCTTTACCTAGTGATATAACATGTTATCTCAGAAAAAATTGCCAAAATGTACCCCAATAATATAATAGCAGTCAATAAAGCTTTAGCTCTTTCTATCAATTTTACACAGGACTCATGGTTTTATAAATGTATAAATAAAAGATTCTTATTTATTCAGAAAAATCATGGAGATTTCAGGACACTTAAATTGTACTTTAGTGTTTGGACACCATTGGTAACTTAGAAAATGTTACGATTCCTTCCCTTACTAAAACTATCAGGATTATTCTTTAACAATGAACAAAGTTCAGTCATTTTCATTTTTTTAAGCCCTGCTAGAGTAGATGTAATGATTTCAAAGAGTAAAATACTGCCTGTATATTGTGTTAAAGTTCACAAGAAGTCTGTGATCTCAGATCTGTCTTGGGACAAGATAATCCTTGAAGTGTTCTCTTAAAAAATTCCTCATGAGACCTGAATTGACCTCTACTCCTCACTCTACCAAGCCCTAGATCTATAAGCCCTCTTTGTAATCTGTCTCTAGCAGCAGTCACACAATTCACTGAATGTTAAAATATATGCCCAGAAACTTCCATCATGGAAATCCAAGCAACTGAAACATGTCCCCAGAATATGGTGACTCCATTCAATGTTTGCCTTCCCAGACACTCCCCACACAAATCTAAGTTGCTTTGTGACTATTCCTAAACTTCTTATCAGTGTTTTATTTGGAAACTTATGTCAGCAATGTCTCCATTCATCTTTGCTTAATTCTCACATATTAAAACTGTATTTATTGGGATCCCTGGAGAGCTCAGTGGTTTAGCACCTGTCTTGGGCTCAGGGTGTGATCCTGAAGTCCCAGGATCAAGTCCCACATCAGGCTCCCTGCATGGAGCCTGCTTCTCCCTCTGCCTGTGTCTCTGCCTCTCTCTCTCTCTCTCTTTCTCTCTCTCTCTCTCTCTCTGTGTGTCTCTCATGAATAAATAAATAAAATCTTTAAAAAACCCTATATTTATTGTATCTGTTTTCTATAACCCTATGTCAACTTTTTTCCCTTTCAATTGTTCTTCTCTCTCTTACATATTATAATCAGGTCCTGCGGAAACCTGCAGGAACACAGGGTGCTTGTGCTCAGAAGAACTCCAGGTTTGATTTAATGTAATATTGGTACTGTTATGATATTCTCAATATTATCTCTGACCCTTTTTTAAAATGTGATGTCCAATGTGCAATGGAGTAGAGATGTAGACAGAGGAGATATATGAAGCATCATTGTCTCCTATTGTTCTTTGTCATTCCATTTGTGTATAGCATTTGTGATCCCTCAGGAACACTGAATTCCATCTTATGGTGTATGGACTTATGGTGTAAAGAAGTCCAGTGAGGCTAAAATGAGTGATTAATGTGTGTACTTGTGTACTTTCAACTTAGTAAGCAGGCTGACTGTCCCATGAGACCCAAAAGGCCACACTTTATATTAAAACAGAACTTGCTTTGAATCCAAAAACAATCCTATGGCATTCAAAGGCATAATGACCATAAAAGTATATCATATCATTGTATATTCATGGCTGTATGTATTTATCCAAACATTTATGCTGCTTGTTTATTGCAACAAGGAAAGGAAAGGAAGAGAAAGCCATCCCATTGCTCTTTTTCTTTTAAAATTTTACTCATTAGTAAGCCTAAGGTATTGGTAGAATGTGTGCATATCAAACAATAAAATAAAAAGACTGACATTAGTTTTGTGCAGTGTTTCCACTATTCTAATAAGAACAAAATATATATACATACACAAACTGAGAAGTATAAATTGCATGAGTTGAATATTCATATTTTCATTAAAAATTGGTATGCAAAATATAAAAATGAACAGTAGTATTTGTGTTCGTATTTAAATTTTTAATGTTTCTTTACTTAGAACAATATTACATAGCAAAAACAAAGAAAATCACTAACGACACTATAGAAGAAAACAAAAGCTTTATATTTTAGTACCTTTAATATCACTTTCCCCTTACTTTTTCAATCAGGAACCCCATATTTTCATTTTGCACAGGGCTCCAACTGTTAGGTAACAAAACTTGCTGGGTTTGCTCTCATACTACATGAAAAACAATTAAGTATAGTTTTTGATCTTCATTAGCAAATCATAATTTTTCTATCATTAGGTAAAAACTTTTTCTACTTTGATATTCATAACATTTCCATATTCCATAAGTTTCTTTTCCTCAATACTTTAGTCCTTGGACATCTAGGCCATTCTACCGAAATCTGTTGAAACATCATATTGTTATTCTAGCTCATATATTATGGATATGTATTACAAATCTATAACCTAGTTTCACAGTCCCTTGACCTTCTCCCAACTTTGCTTTAATCTCCCACATCATGTCAACTCTGTGACTTTTTTACTGGCCATAACTGCTTCAAATGATAAATCTCAAACTTTGGTGTTTAATAGTATTTAAAGAAAAAAATAAAATTACAGAACTCAATTCTATAAAGATAAAAAGGGGATCCCTGGGTGGCGCAGCGGTTTGGCCCAGGGCGCGATCCTGGAGACCCGGGATGGAATCCCACATCGGGCTCCCGGTGCATGGAGCCTGCTTCTCCCTCTGCCTGTGTCTCTGCCTCTCTCTCTCTCCCTTTGACTATCATAAATAAATAAAAATTTAAAAAAAAGGTAAAAAGTACATAAAGTGATATGTAGCTCCAAATGTCTCTGCATTTCATGAAAACTTGACAATTCTAAAGATAAGTATATACCTGAAACCATTCCCATAATCCATGACATAACCTATTCAATGCCTCCAAAAATTTCCTCCTGCCCTCTATTATATTTATGATCATTATATTACTACTCAAAACATAAGACCTACCTGTTAGCAAATTTTTAAGTATACATATGGTACTAACTCTGAGTGCTATGCTCACAGTGATTAGCTAAGAATGGTAGAAAATTTTTTTTTGGATTTCATGATGCTATCCATAGCCTTCTAAACTACAAGCTAGGCTCAGTTCTCATTTTCAATTTCTGTCGATTTTGTGTCTCCAGGAGCATTTAAAGCAATCACGTTGTGAAAAAATTAAAATCAGTGAAGATTTAACCTAGCCTAAGATCCCAGATGTAATAGAAATAGATGAGGGAGAAGAGGGTAAAATGGGAATTTTCACATGACAGCCTTGCCAGATCTTAATATGAAGTCCAAGGCAGGTACATGAACTTGCCATGTATATTTCATCTAGCAATTGGTCTGGGATCAGTATGTCCTTTTTTTTAAATTTAACTTTGTTTTATTCCATAAAATAATTTTGGAAAGCAAAATAAATCAAAACATTGAATATTCTGCATTGGCTTTCCAAAATTAAACATTTTAGCCCTCATGTGTTAAGAAATTGGTTGATAACAGTAAAGCTGTCACTAGTATACATCTTTACATATGGAAACACTTATATAACTAAATATCATATTCAAATTACAATTTTAATGCTTCATAAATGAATTTCCTCTTTAATAGTCTTTTTTTTTTGAGTGGTGTTTTATAATACATTGGTGTTTTAGCTCTCTTGTGATATCTGGGGTTGAATGCTTGGTAATTGTTATATTTTTTCAAGTATAGTTATACTATCACTGAAATTATCCCAGGAAATTGATTGCTCCAAAATTAGTTGCATCTGCCCATTATTCTAATTGCCTTCACATCAAAGCCAAAAATTAATCTCTAGTCAATTCCATCTAACATGAAATGATAAACAAATACTAACACAAAACATATATAAATAATCCATTTGAAGTTAAAATGTACACTACTATACACAGGTTTGTAAACAATTCAATAGATAACAACTTCTTCTTCAAGTATGGACATATAGAGCCATATTTTGGCCTTCAATCTGTGATATATAGTGATAAGATAAAAGATGAGCCTAATAAACATGAGTCATCATCTAACTATTCTATAAAACACCACCTCTCTTGGAAAAACATTTTGCCAACAAATGTTATACCTAGAATAGCTCTATCTTTATTGCTTTATCTATTTTCTTCATTGAAGCTTACTCGGCATTATATAATTTTTGCTCAATTAAGTTATCTCTGTTTTAAGCTTATTATTTTTTTTTATTTTCCCATCTCATTAATTTCTTTTTTTTGTAAGATTTTATTTATTTATTCATGAGAGACACAGAAAGAGAGGCAGAGACATAGACAGAGGGAGAAGCAGAATATCTCAGGGAACCTGATATGGGAATTGATCCCAGGACTCCAGGATCATGCCCTGAGCTGAAGGCAGATGCTCAACCACGGTGCCACCCAGGTGTCTCAGTCACCTCACTAATTTCTAAGAAGTAAATCTAAATCACTTATAGCTATTTCATTAATAAAAATTTATTTCTGTCTTTAGGATATAAAAGAACATTAACATACTGTATAATTCATCTTTGATAAAAGTATATTCAACTCTATGCATACATTTTCCACATACAAAGTTATATGATTGTGACTGGCTCAAATTAGATGTTCAAATTATTTGTATTACATATATTTTATGGAAAACTAGGCCATATAATTTTTTCCTACTCAAATTTTCTCATTCCATGTACCTATTTATTCACTGGAAAATAAGCTACTTCTGAATTAGTTACTGACTTCCTATAAAAGCTAAAACCTCTAAACAAAGGACAGCATATCCATGAAAAATCTGTACTTAATTTATGTACAAAGTAGTTTTATTAATATACCACTGACATATTAGACTTTCTAGTGCCTGAGACACAACAACATGAATGGCAGTTATAACACTCACTAAGAGAAAATTATACCTATTACTAATCTTTCCTCAACTCCATCAGCAAACAAACAAAAATAACTCCACCTCAAAAACACTTATTCTCTTCTTATGTTCCACAGAAAAGGATAGTCAAGCTCATTGTGATACACATTATCTTATTATTATTTTTATTATTTGCCCAAACTAGTTTTACTGCAGAAAACAGAAAAATTTTGCATGGATAGATGGAGAAGAATGTGGTTGAAGTAAAAAGAAAGAGAGAAAATGAAACAGAGAGGCATAGACAGAGAGAAGAAACATCTGGGATCATGTTCTTTACTTAGGCCTCAAAGTATATAACTGTAATATGTGACTGGGCTTCACTGTAAATTGATTTTAAATGAATGAATGAATAAATAAATACATAAATAACCAACCAGGGTTTCTGTGTAAACTAAACGACTCAACTTATAAGAAAAGTGTGTCATGTATATTTCTGTTTAAGAGGAAACAGGGATCAATAGACACCTGTTAACAGGAAGCTCTTTACTGACTGTACGTAGAATTATTCACATTGCAAACGATTACCCTTGTTAAGGGATTCACAAGAATTAAGCATATGAATGCCTCAATGACAATAGAAGGAACATCTTTCCAGATATTTTTCTCATATAATCTAAAATTATTAAGGACTCATTTCTTGGACTGATTTTGATCATTTTTTAAAAGTCAATATACGAAATAATCGTTATTCTGTGCTCCTTGGCTGTGTCTTATGGAAGTAGAAGCACAAGCCATGCCCCACTATTTCCTCTGTGTTTAATCTTAAAATTGCAAGCCATAATCATGAATAGTTTTGTACTTTTTTAAAAAAAATGGAGGATGAGATAAAATATTTCCACTCTTGTATAGCTAAATTTCTCAAAGAGTAGGCATTCACAGTTTATAGCAGAGTCATCACTGGTTCTGAGAATTGACTTTCTGCATCAGAGTCTTTAGAGATGGCACTCCACATGTTAGCAAACTCCACAGGTGATTCTTATATTCTTATCTCTCATCTCCTCCAATTAAGCTGCCATTCTTGGCTTTACTGTGTTATTCCATGAGGGAATATGAAACAGAAGTAATCACTTTTATTTTTTGAACTATTGATGTGCATACATCTGTGCATGTGTGACAGAAAAGAGAGATCAAAAGAGAGTACACTTGACATGTATTATATTTGCATCAACGTCTTATCAAATATGAAATTTCCATTTTTTTCTTATCAGTTTAACATGAAGATAAATATTTATTAAATGTATGGGGATTTTTATATTAAATTATTATGTGAATTTATCAATTTGGATAGTTATAATATAATTTATATGGAACAACCATAACAGGAACATTGTCTAAGGTTAGAAAATGAGAACTACTACTAAAAATAATCATTGATTCAAAGTAGCTCAGAGAATCACAAAAGGTAAATATGTAGTGAGAACTAAGAAAACAAATTTAGTGATGTTAATATTACTATTCAGGAGTGGGCACTAAAGCCCTA
Source organism: Vulpes lagopus (assembly GCF_018345385.1). Taxonomy (NCBI): domain Eukaryota; kingdom Metazoa; phylum Chordata; class Mammalia; order Carnivora; family Canidae; genus Vulpes; species Vulpes lagopus. Next base: position 126,895,967 of record NC_054824.1, on the reverse strand, counting down.
GAGTGCTAGGAGAATTGAAATGCAGTTTTTCAGAACTAAGCTTTTAGTCTCTTGGAATTAGAACAAACTAAAGTGAACAAAGCATTGCCATTTCTTTTTTGTCTCTGAGAACCCAACATGAGCTCAATTTTTCTTAGACATGAAAGTGAGGAGAAGGTTCACCTACTAGAGGTTGGGGGCTTTTTGATGTCAGATCACTCCACATGACAGTGCATTATATGTAGAACATAATATGATACTTCAAAAAAACAGCCTTAAATACCATGGGAAAAGTCTTATTGTTTAGTTTATGCACAATTTCTATAGCAAAGTTACTTTAGTTACAGTGTGTATCCATTAAGATGAGTCTAAAAGAAAAGAAACATTTCTTAAATATGTTCCTTGAACATACAATAATTTAAACTCTCTCAATCAGAATGTGAATGTTTTTAACTACTATTACCATATTTTTAGCCATTGAATGACTATTTAATATATTATGTATCATTTCTATTTAATAATATGTAGCTCGAGATTTTCCCTGTAGAAATTTTCCAAATTGTTTTTAGTAACAATGTCCTAGCGACACAACTGTCCCTGATGGCCAAAATAACAACAATTCTTCTGGAAGAATTAATACAGAGTGGGAAGAGAAGATGCCCCAAGACTTGAACTAGACTATTTCAATTCATTCTAATTCAGGTACTAGAAATGAACTACTGTTGAGAAGCAATATTTATTCCCATGACAACGTCTGTTTCTCACACACTAGAATCACTTATTATTCATTCTCCATGAGGGTGACCATTTGCTGAACAAAGAGAAATTACTCATTCCCTGCCTACTATTCTGAAAGCTTTATATATGCATATCAATATTTTGAAAAACATCCCAATTTTATAAAACACATTTGTCAGGCAGTTGTTTGTTCTCTACCAGACTATCCCCGTTGATCCATGAGACCTACCTTAGATCTTCCCTTCAGGAAAGCATTTCTGGATACTATAAGCAGAATGACTGCTTATCACTTTATTCATGTTTTTTATATGATTCATCATGTAAACGAATATTTGTTTGCCCTTCATGCAACCTGTTCCTTGATACTAGGGATCATAGTTATTTACCAATAACTACCAATAACTCTCTGGCACAGAGTAGCCAATAAATAAATCTATACATATATATGTATTTGTTCAGTAGTTTAAACTTTAAAAATAATTTACCTTGGATTACTACCTATTATTCCTTATTCCCAGTTTACCCCAGATTATTAGCTAGTTAAAAGTACAGTTTATTTTTATGTCCCCTATTGCTCTTGTCCTGGGATAGAAAAGCTAAACTAATATTTTGAACAAATGTTTACCAATTCTGTATACTTGTATGTCTCACTGCCATAGAAAAAGAGAAAATGACATAGCATCTGCTGAAGGTCTATAAACCATGGAACACTGTTGAATGTCTCATTCACATTCTTTTATTATATTAGGAAACATTATTAAAACTGAACTCTAATTATTCCTTTTAACAAAATTAATTTAATAAAAATATCCACATAAATTTTTTTCTGAAAATAAAACAATTTTAAAAAGTCAGAAAAATAAACTTTTTAGAACCATGTTTTTAAGATATATATATATATATATCTTATATATATATATATATCTACAAATGTTTATTGAACATATGGATTCTAGTTAGAAATGTTAGCATAAATTTATGGAAAATATGAAAACTAGTTTTAGATGTGAATGATAGAATAAGAGAATAGTATTATCAGAACTATAGAAAAACTAAAATGGAGAATAATAAGCATGTGATGAAAAGATAGCAATAAATTTCCCAGAATTAGAGAAAAATGAAAGGATACTAATTGACAGGGAGAGAATACCAAATAAGAAATAAACTCATATCCAGATACATTACAGTGAAATTCAAAAGTATCAAAGGAAGAGAAATAATTCTAAAGGCTATTAAATGAAGAAGATATGTTACCTACAAAAAAAAAAAAATCAGTCCTTTCAGGAGCAACACTGGAAGCAAGAATTAAACATAATTTTTTTAAATAATGAGTTTTATATACAGCTATGCAGCAAAAAATCAACAAATACTTTATGTTGATAAGAGTATCAACATAAGATTTTTTAAAGTATATCTTAAATAAGGAACACAAATATATGAGATGAGCTTACGAAATAGGGGATGTTAAGGAAACCAACAATCTTGGAAAATGTTATTGATATCCAAAGAGTGAAAGGCTAAGATCAAATTTAAAAAAAATCCTAATAGCAACAAAAAATTAAAATTCTAAATAATATGAATATGAAGAGGAGGGAATATGAGGAGGTTAAAAGGTTTAAAGAATGTTAGTTGTCTTTGGAGCACCTGGGTGGCATAGTTGGTTAAGTGTCCAACTCTTGGCTTTGACTCAGGTCTGATCTTAGGGTTGTGAGATGAAGCCCCATGTTGTACTCTATATTCAGCACTCAGTATAGAGTCTGAGTTTGTCTCTCTTTCTCCCTCTGTCTTTCTCCACCCCCCTGCATGTTCAATCTCTTTGTCTCTCAAATAATAAATAAATCTTTTAAAAACGCTAATATCTTTATAAAGAAATCAACAGGGATGAAAATGTGCTTATTGTCTTCAGTTGAAAATAATTATGACATAAAAGAACATGTAAGGAACAGAAGTAATTTCATTTAAAAAAACTGATAACAAAAAGGGGAAAAATAAAAATTTGAAAATAAAAAAACAAGATTAAATTTTAGTTTCATCATAATATAAATGACTTGAACTAATCAATTAAAACAAATACATCAGATTGGAATAAAAACTAAAAAAATAAATTCCTTTATATTAATTACATTAATTCATTATTAAACTGATTAAAACCACATTTTACATGTATTCTAGGCAAAAATATATATATACATGTGCATGTATATATATGTGTGTATATATACTGTAAACATATAGATATATATGTTTGTATACCTACATATACAACATACCTATGAAAGATATTTGGAAAGAAACTATCATTTCCTTGACTGTACCATCAAAAGTGTAGCAGTAAATATGTAATAAATGATTTTTCTATCAATAAAATAGCTTAGAATTACAAAATTCCTTGATTATACATTTCATCCTAGACCCTACTAAATATGTATATGGGATATTGATTTATTCTATAAACATTACTAAATATATGTAGAAGATATTCATAGGCCCTACTAAGTATGTGGATGAGATTTCAGTTTGTTCATATAAATTATTTTTTCTCCACTGAAATAGATTCTTGGTAAAATTATTTAATGAGACTCTCCGTGTTTTGACTGACTATTGCTGTGTAACAAACTACTCTAATAATTAATGGCTTATAATAGCAACAATTTATTATTTCTCCTTATTTTGTAGGTTGACTGAACTCACCTTGGCTGTTCTGCTTATACAGATGTGATGGAGCTCACTAGGTTGCATTCATATGGTTGGTTTTGGTAGTCTAGAAAATCCAAATAAATTTTGTATACTTCTTTCTGTCCACATGTGCTGCCCACCTATAGATAGTTTGGGCTTCTTCATGTTGTAACTGTAATATAAGAGAACAGCACAATTTGTAAGTGCTTATAAAGTTTCTATTTGTGTAATGTTGAATATTGTTAAATTGTCTAAAGAAAGTCACATGGTCAAGCCTAGAATCAATGTATGAGGGAAATGTACAAAGCATAAATACAGGGAGTGGTTCACTGGGGAACCATCAGTGTTAATGTAACAACACTGTTTTCATTGTAGTACCACCTCACTTAAACAATCAAAATCTAATTAACTGGAAAAATCTAATTAACTGTCTCCAGTTAAAGTCACCTTTGTCTCTGAGCCTTTGCTTCTAAAATGGCATTGCAATGTAACACAATTACATGAAAATTTAGTATCCCGAGTCACTTTCTAATCATTCTCTCATATATGAGAAACCTAGAAAATATTTTGTTTCCCAAGTTATGCTAAAAGTTATGATTTTTGCCACATGAGAAGTGAACTATCGGACCAAATGACAGAGGTTCAAATCCCAACTGCCATTTAATAACTGAATGACTCAGGCATTTTCTGTAAGAATCAAATTTCTCATTTGTGAAATCATATTCATATACATATGGCTATTAAAACAATGCTTGGTAACAGGTTTTGTTGACAATGAAAATAAGGATGAGAATCAGGGTGTCAATAATGAAGAAGAAAATAATGTTTATTATGATAATGTGCATAAACCCAAACCAAAACTCCCTTTTGCTCAAAGCCAGAGCAAAGATTGGGAAGTTAAGAACATTGTTCTAGTCTCATGGTGAATTTTTAAGCAAGTTTTCCATTACATACATTTATACCATTAATTAATCTTCTTGCATACTGCATACTTTTAAACTGATTTTCAGCTCCTCTTTTTTTTGTTTTACCAAATATTTAGTTGGCATTGAGGTTTTTAGGGGTCAGCCCATCCTTTTTCCTGAACCTAAATAGTAGCATTTCTGTACTGGAAGTGTTTTGCCTTTCAGATGAAAACATGCAATTTATATGTAAACATCTTTAGGGATTTTTCAGACTCCACAGGATTATTATGTACACCGCTTATCACAGAAAGCCATTTAATAACCTGTAACAGAGAGCAGGTCATGAGTCTGTATCTAGAGGTAATGTGAGCAACTTTGATTCATTCAGTTCTAGACTAAGGATACACTACATGGCAGAGATATATAAACATTTTTGGCACAAATCTACTCTTGTGTAAGTCTAACATCCCATTGAAAATATTAATTGAAAATGTAAATTTAAAAACTATCTGTAGAATGCATTTCTATTTCTCAGATTTGATATAAACATCAAATCATATAAAATGTCATATTTTAAATCCCAACAATTTTGTCTTATAAAAGTATATCCTCAATTTCCATTTGTGAATTTACCTATGAAAGGGATTTTTCTATAGGTAAAAGATAATAATTTTTACTCTGTTTAAATGGCATTCAAAAATTATTTTTGAATAAATTTCTCAAATACCACTGGACTCCTAAATACACAGAGAACCAACAACTTTTCTTTTTTACATCTATTCTTGCTTTCTTTTTTTGGATTTACTAATAAGATGTATTAAACTACATTAATGACAATTTAAAGAAAGTTAAAAAAGTAAAACTTTCAAGGTTCTGAAGAATATACTGATTGAGGATTAACTTGACATTTTGGATAAGGTTCTCAAAGAGTGACATATGATCCCCTATGAGTAATTCAATAATATAGATTTTTATACTGAGGAATGAGCAAACATAAATAGAAATCACCACATTAAATTAGATAAAAAGTGGCTAATTTTATCAAGGGTCACATACACTTTTTACTGATGAATTATGATTATTTTATTCAACTTTAAAATATAACCCACTTACTTCATTAAAGAGATCTAACACATATTTACAGTATTTCATCTGTGGTTTATTTTGTAAATAGCATTTTCATATATCAGTATGCAAAAAAAATGGGGTATTTTTCTTCACACATTTCTATTTGAATGCAGCTGAAATGCTCTAAAGCTATATATATTTAGGATGAACCATATGGACTTGCATACATGTGATAATTTTTAAATAAAAGATGGAAATTTCAAATATTTTCGTTTATAATCTGTGACTACAAAGGATGGTTCCTAGTCTTAGGAGTATTGTTTTGAATTCATGAAATAGAAGTTGATCACATCTTCAACAATTGAGTCAATTATGATGAATATAATCCATGATTATTAGTTTTCTATGCTTGACTGCGAGTTTGAGCAAGTTGTAATTCCTACTTTGGCTTAGTATCTGGTTCTCTTAATTGAAAACTCTAATATCAGGCCAGCTGTCTTTTGAACAGATGACCTGGTGAATGTCACAGTAGTTTTAGCAGGAAAAAAAAAAAAATCAAGGCTTCTTTTAACTTATTTCTGGAGCAATGACAACTATAATGAGGACTTTTATATACTTAATTTTAAGCACAAATCATTCCCCATAGAAAAATTGAGGACGGTTATCTTTGCTGTTCACTTTGTTGCTGTAACGTTAATGCCATTTAGTCACTGCTGATTTAAGTACCTTTGAATTAACCACTAATAGTTGTGAAGTTCTGTGTACTTGCTCCTACAAATCCCCTGGCACAGCCTCCAACAACTTCCCATGCATTTCACAGTTTATTCTTGGTGAGAAGTGCTTCTTTCCTTTTGAACTCTCATGTTATGGGCTAAGGAAAATGAGTGTAGTTTTCTTTTCATTTCACAGTTTATATCTAAGTACTTCTCACCAGGAGAACTTCAGAATTTTGCTGTAAGCTAAATGCATGTTTCTCTAAATGGTAGCTTTGACCTGTGAAACGTGAAATGGTTCTTTTAATGGAAAAATTCCCAAATAGCTAAGAGTTTGATAGTTCACTAAACAATTCTTAAAACTAAACTATGATAATTTATACATTACTTTAATGTTATGCACTTTAATATACGACGTGTTTACCAAAGTGATCATTATATTTTCCATAGCAAATACACCTATTTTACATTTGAAAGATAAGACTATGTATACTATTACAACTGCTATATGAAAAAAAACTTTAATAGAAAATATAATAAAACTGAATTCTTAAATCCACACATTAGTTTTTTTTTTTTAAAAACTGAATGCTTAATGTATTCTTAAGTAGTTACTTCAATTTTTATCAGCAACTATAATAAATAAATATGTATTGATGTGCAAAATTTTTCTGTAAGGCATTATAGCATAAGCAAAGATGAAAATTAAAATTATCCCTTACCTATAAGTTCTTTAAATATACTTTAAAACATGGATTAATGCACATACAGCTCTAATACACAAAACAGAATAAGTGCTTTCAAAGAAGCACAAAAGTCTATTTGAACACAGGGGAAGGAAAAATAATATCTATATGGAATGGGTCTGTCATCAAAGTCTCCCTTTTGCAGGCTGCGTATGAAAAAGAAGTGAAGTTATCGATGTATGATATTTATTGTGAATTAATAAATATGTTTTATATCTGGTCATCCTCGGAAAACAACTGTATGGGAATAACAAAACAAAACCATTATTCCAGACAATTATAAGATAGAAATTTCAGAGTATCCACGACACTTCTACTATGTTATAAACACAAACTGGCAGTACGTACAGTATAATAATCACTTTTAAATGGAACTGCTACCCTATAATCAACCCAAAAAAAACATTATTAAGAAGCATCAGTCTTCTAAAGTGGTAGATCTCAACAATAATTGGCCCTGGTAATTTTATTAATATCTTAAAAATAAAACCTATGACACCATTCTTTTTGATATTCAGTAGAATGTGTGTGTGGTGTGTGCATGTGTTCAGAAAGGAAGAGTTATTTTTAAAAAATTTTATAAACATTTTTTTAAATGATGTTGAAGAAAAGAAATTTACAAATGATGTTGAGGGACACCTTGGTGGCTCAGTGGGTTAAGTGTCTGACTCTTCCTTTGACTCAGGTTATGGTCTCAGCACAGAGTTTGAGATTCCCTCTCCCTCTTCCTCTGCCCCTCCCCCTGCTCACTCTCTCTTTCTTTCTCAAATAAACTAAAATCTTAAAAAAAAAAAAAACCTATAAATGATGTTGAAAAAAAGAGGACAGTCTTTAAAATGATTCACTTTTCATGATTTTAAGAGAAAAAGCATATATTACACAGAAAGTAGAAATACTGTAATTCAATACTTGGACATTTATAGCATAAAATATATGACAGCAACATACACTGTATTGATTTTTTTAACTATACCCTAACATACTTTTAAAGTTGTCATTAAAGGAAAGTAGAAATTTTATCTTTATCCGTTAGGTGAGCATATAAGAGCAATATTTAATATATGTTCAGTGCTATGTCTTCAAATATTTTTCTGCACTAAGCTGTAAATCAGAAGTATACATCTCAGTTTTATCCATCTCTACTGATTTGAGAGGATAAATTTTTTGTTTAATATTTTCAATTATATTATTGTTCTTAACAATACTTAAGGCTTTCATATGGAAATATGAAAGGAGGTCAAGCACCTTGGCATTCTCATTCAAATGAGTTCACAATTCTCCTGGAGAGAGTTTTTAACAGCAACCATAGAGGTTGCTAAGAAAAATAAAAAAGACAAAGGAGCAGTTGAAGCAGGTGGGTTTGCCACTAAACAGATGGGCTTGGGAAAGAGTGGAAAAAAAAAATGATTTCAGACAGAGGGAAAAGAGTGAACATTAATCAGAATGCTATTCCAAGTATATAGGGTTGTGTGAAATGAGGTGTGAAGTTGGAGTGGGTGAAGAAGACAAATTTATAACATGGAGGCATACTTACACGAAGCAGTTATGATATTTGAATTTCTCACTTCTTTGTCATTAAAAGATCTTAAAATCCTTGAGAGCGTTCTCTAAGAATTGGTTGCATTTGGCTAAGGAACAGCTTAGCTACATTTGCATTATTTCTTAGTTTATAGCAAAATTCTTTTAAAATGCTGTGCTTAAAGATACTTTGCCTGAAAATCTGTCTCACAAGAATATGAGATCTATGAATAACGTTTTATTATTGAAAATACCTTATCTTGATAGTTTGCCTTTATATTTCAGGTTTTACTTACATATGTATTTTTCTTCTCTTGATTTATAAATTCAAATACCATTAGAAGTTCAGCAATTTTCATTTACAGATAAAAAGAGTTGGTATAGGGGATCCCTGGGTAGCTCAGTGGTTTGGCACCTGCCTTCAGCCCAGGGCGTGATCCTGGAGTACTGGGATCGAGTCCCACGTTGGGCTTCCTGCCTGGAGCCTGCTTCTCCTCTGTCTGTGTTTCTGGCTCTCTCTCTCTATCTGTGTCTCTCATGAATAAATAAATAAAATCTTTAAAAAAAAGTTGGTATAAAGAAATAGTTGTGGTGAAATTCTAGAACTAAAGATATTGGAACACTTTTTTTCTTTTCAAACATTCTGCTAGCTCAACAAAAATAAGTTGAACACAGCTTATGATGGGCCTAAAAAAATTCTAGAATGTTATTGGTTATGCTTTTATTGGACAAGTCCAGTAATTTACTTAAGTAAACTTACTCTCAGAGAAGAAGTTGAAACTTACATAATTGATGAAATATCAACTTTACTTCATTGTACATGACAACTTAGAACAATACTTATCATTTAATAATTATTCATTTAGTTCTAATCAATCTTTCTGCACTTCCCTAGAAATCAGAGCCCAAATTCAGTCACCTTTCTGCCAGCATACTAAACTCTTACCTTTTCTTCCCTCCTTTACACTTGTCTGTCAAAAACAGAATAAGGTATGGATTCTAATGGTCAGGACTTGATACTTGCACCTGGTAGCTGAGATCTATAGGAGACAATGGCAGGAAAACCAAGATTTATGTCAGTATAATTTATGGCCCAGTAATCTCATTAGGTTTACTCTATATGGTTCAGTAGTCAACTTCCAATGCTATTCTCCAAAATGACCAATTCAAATCAAGTCTACATTTTTCAAGCTGTTTTCCCCCATGACACTCTCATTCCTATTTGCATCAAGGATAATAAGTCTTGCTAACTGGGTTCTGAATCTATCCCAGTATGACTTATTTAGGGTCTTGTCTATTTTTCATTCTGTGTCTCAAATGAATTTTTAACCTTTCTGTCCTGCTGCTTACTTTCAATTACTATGTAAGTATTAAGTGATAATGGAAAGTGAAACAAGATAAGGTATAAGACATCATATAAACTATATTTAACAACATGGAGTCATTGGTAACCTTAGTGAGGACTATTCAACTATCAGGCATGACCAGGTATCAGCAGATGATCCCTTTCAAATCTTTTAACACATTATCATAAGAGTAATTCCTCAATTATACAATTCTGGCAACTTCAGTTTTCCAGTTAAAATACTTCCATGGCTTCTAATTTCTCCCAAGATAAGATATACATAGCTTAGAAAGCTCAGCTAAGCATAATAGATTCCTTCAAATATGTCCCATTTTTTCTTGACTTTGGCAACTCCTTTGGGTTGGAATAGTCCTAAACTATTCTTCACTTGCTCCAACAAGACTGATTAAGACACCGCATTCTTAAGATGTTGTTATTTCATTTCAGTGTGTGGAGGGGTTTATGTGTGTTGTTTTTTTTAAGGATTTTATTTATTTATTCATGAGAGACACAGAGGAAGAGGCAGAGACATAGATAGAGGGAGAAGCAGGCTCTTCACAGGAAGCCTGATGCGGGACTCGATCCCGAACCTGGGATCATGCCTTGAGCCAAAGGCAGATGCTCAACCACTAAGCCCCCCAGGCATCCCTATGTGTATGCTTTAATCTCTAAACTAAACTAGATCCTAAAGATGTCTGTACCCCCCCCCCAAAAAAAAAGAGATGTCTGTACCCATTGATCCAAAAATTATATTTTTAATACTGGTGTCATTTAACTTACATAAAATGCTTATATATATTTAACCCCATGAAGGTATAAATTTTGTGACCTACAAATAAACCATTGGGGAACTGCAAAATTAGAAAAAAATAATAAGTGAATGAATACATGATTGTATTAATTGATGGACGGATGGGCAGAACTGTCAATGAATGAATAAATGCTATTTTGTGAAAAAATCTGAGGTTACAAATTAAAAAAACCTATGCTAAGGACTGAGTTATGTATTTAAATCAAGGCTTGGATAAAAATAATGTACATTTGAGGGAGGGCCATAAGAGGCTAAGAAATGCAGAATTTTGGGGGTGAAATTTTATGAAGTTATTGCATGATTTTGACAAGTGGTTATTGTACTTAATTCCCACAACGCAGTAGAAATGATAAAGGATGAGAAAGATAATCCTTACTTCCCCATATAAACTGAAACTTCATTAAGTGCTTTACTTCTCTTAACCTATTTCTATCAGTAGACCAGATATTATTAATACCTGAGGGCAAATTAAATAATTAATTAAATAAATTATTAATAATTTGCTTAAGCCAGTCACAGAGTAGGCATTTAACATTAGTTTGAGTTATGTTTCTCATGTCATGGATCTCTGTCTTTCTTTATTTATGCTTTAGAGAGAGAAAGTGAACACTTGTGTGAGCAAAGGTTTTGGGAGGGGAAAGAAACAAGGGAGAAGTGTATCCCATGCAGGCTCCATACCCAGTACAGACTCCACTTGGGGCTGGATCTCAGGACCCTGAGATCACAACCTGAGCTGAAATTAAGACTTAGAAGCTAAGATGCCTGGGTGGCTTGGTGGTCGAGTGTCTGCCTTTGGCTCAGCTCGTGATCCTGGAGTCTTGGGATCAAGTCCCGAATCGGGTTACCCGCAGGGAGCCCGCTTCTCTTTCTGCCTATGTCTCTGCCTCTCTCTATCTCTCATGAATAAATAAATAAAATCTTTAAAAGAAAAAAAAAGATAAGCTTAACTGCCTGAGCCACCCAGGTACACCATCATGGAACTTAATGCTGTTTGGTTCCTAATAATCTTCTGGCTATTTTTGGAACTAGGCCCAACCCAGTCTCTCACTGATAACCATATGAATTGTGTAAACACACAGTTCCTATGACCATCACACAGTGAAGGTAGGAAAATGATAATTTTTGATAGTTTACTCATTCATTTAAAAACATACAAATGCTAGAATCTGTCTAGGTCCTGGAGATATAGTAATTGACAACTGTTGGTAAGTGTTATGAAGAAAAATAAAGGATGGAGAAATGGTAGCTCCATGTTTCAACCTGGAGTTATGGTTTGAATTGAACTTTTAATAGAATTGTCAGGGAAAGTCTTTCTGAAAAGGTGACACATTTTATCAAAGACCTGAAATATGTATGAAAGGAGAGGGAATAGTAAATTCAAGGCCCTGAGGCTGAAGGGTGCCTGGCATATTTAAGGAATACTAAGATTGAAACAGAATAAGGGGAGGATTAGAGGTAAGAATAAAGAGTAATAACAATGAAAACACTTTGTTTTCTTCTACTTATAGTAAGAAGGGGTATCATTGAAGAGTCTGAGTACATGAAAGATATAATAAGACCTAGGGATATGGATTCTAAGATTTGAGAACATGAAGGAGAGGACTATGCAGAGAACAGACTATAGAGGCAAGCTTAAAATCAGTAAGAATAGTGTATAAACTATCACAGTATTCCAGGAAAAAAAGATTATGATGAGTTGAATTGGGGCTGCGGGTGTGGAGGCAGTGACATGGACAGTATCTGAAAGTAGAATCAATAGGACTGATAAATCACATAGGGGATGTTAAGAAAAAAACAAAGTAATGTCTCTCTCTTTTTTTTTAATCCTGTGTAACTGCTAGTTTCTGCAAAGTAGAAGGTTGTCTTATGAGCAGGTAAGGGTAGAGTGTGGTAGGGGTACAAATATGCTTTCAGGACCCCTTCAAGAGAGGAAGTCGGTCCAACTCAGAGGAAAGTAACTAGCTGATGGCTGCCAGCTGCTAGTTCCTTGGGGGTTTGCTTCAGCTCTCAAGCCAACATCATGCTTTTCTTAGGATGGATCCCACAGAAGAGCTAAAGAAGGTGATGGTGTGACACATTTTTCTTAACGTAACTTTTGGAGAAGAAGTGAGAAAGTCATTCGGGGACCTAGTCATTTTCATCCAACATGAGACACTTCTAAAAAAAGAGTAATCTTTGCTCCAGAGCTTCTCATTGAGCTGGTAGAAACAGTGAGATCAGCATCGTGGTCTAATAACTCCCCCAATTGACTCATCTTTCCTCCCTTTAACTTTCACAGATGTAACCCCTGAAAAGTCTTTTGCATTCCAAACTCACTGTCTGCAGGTTTTAAAGAAACAGTCTGTCCTAGGAAATTAATTAATCTAAGAAATCAAATCTTCCCACTTGGTCCATATCTTTACAGAGAACAAAGTACAGCACTAGCATGTGCATTAAGTTTAAGTGCAGGAACAAAGACTCAACTTTCCTTAGGGCAAAAGCATCTGCTTCTATGGCTTGAATACTTTCATGTCTGAAACTCTAGATAAAACTCCCTCAGGCAAAAATGGTGGTATTCCATGAAGTCTAACTGTTTACTCATTTGGATGCCACAATCTGATGACAGAACCTATTTCTTTTTTTCACATGGATGTTCTTAAAATGTGTGAGATCAGCTGTTAGTGTTTCTTAAATCTTCCCCCATTTAAGCAAAGCATTATGATTTTTTCTAACTTCCCTTGTACTTGTCATTTCCTCTTTGCTGTTAGCACTATATTCTGACAACCCAAACTTAAAATTTCTGAGTAGATCACCCAGATTACTTCGTAGGTAAAACATAAAATGTAGAAGATAGAAGTGTTAGTATTTACTTAAAATTTTTATTGTTACGATTTTAAATATGGCCAATTGGTATCATCATAGTGTTTGTAATTATACTGAGATATATGTTTGTATATTTATGTGTGTGGTTTTATTATCTATGTCTACAACTATATTCAATCTTTTATCATGTAGTAAAAAGGGCATTAGATTTAAAGACACAAACCTAAATTCCTGGTTCTGATTTTGTTAATTCTTATGTATCTTATATAACCCAAGTCATAATTGCTTAATTCTGGGTTCCTTATTTTTAAAAAGTGGTATAACAGATGTGAACACTTTGTAAACCATATAAACATATAGCTATGTACACAGATAATTATATAGTTATGACGTGGTTGTTGGTTTAATTGTTTGTGTGTCAAACTGGTTAGCTCATCTATCATAATATTCACATATTAAACTGCATGTTTGATATCTGATTCAATTAGAAGTTACCCATGGCATTTAACAGGCATGAATCACCTGACCATTTGCAGTTAATTGATTGCTTGATGATAAACTTGTAAACAGTCAATCTAATTGATCTTGGAGGACTAGCCTAAAATATTGTTTAAAGGTAGAGTTAGCATGCACTTGTCCATTTATTCATTTTACTGTTGATTACTGTATTTCAGAGAAAATGTGCTAGGTCTATCCAATACTGTGGCACTCTGGTAAAATATACAACAAGGTTATTGCTTAAACCATTCACCTTTAATATCTTAACAAAATGTAAATAATAAAAAAACTATGAATATATATATTCAAGATATTTTTAAATTCCAAGATGTAGTTCTGCTTTTTTTATATTGTCATAAATCTTTGATGTAGTTCTGTTTTTTTATATTGGCATAAATCACCATTATTTGTCCTTAAATATAATTTATATAAAGAGTTAAAACTAAAAAAACAAAACAATACAAAAAAAAAAGAGCTAAAACTGTCTTATTTTAATTTTTCTTCAAATTTTGACATGGTATATAATGAAATGCCATTAATATGGATGAAAACTGAAACTATATATATATATAGATAGATAGATACACACACACATATACATATAGTATATATATATAATGGAAAACATGTCTTTATACATGTATTTTGTATGGATATATGTATATATCCCAGAATTGAGTCATTTAACAAAGAATTCATGATATGGGACGCCTGGGTGGCTCAGTGGTTAAGTGTCTCCCTTGGCTCAGTGTGTGATCCAGAGGTCCAGAAATCCAGTCCCACATTGGGATCCCTATGGGGAGCCTGCTTCTCCCTCTGCCTATGTCTCTGCCTCTCTCTATATGTGTCTCTCATGAATAAATAAAATCTTAAAAAAAAAAGAATTCATGAAAATATTTGTGTATGACTTTAAACAACCATATTAAATCACCCATCCATACACCCATTCATCCACCATTCCATTCTATATACTGTATAATGTTTTGTTTACTTCTGTCATTAACTCAATTTCTCTGAATGTGAAAGGTGCTTAATACTGATTTGGCTCTTCTTTCTGAAAATCCCTACTTTGCAAGAGCCAGAAGAATTTACTCTATTATACATGGACACAAGATGCCATTTAGTAATTGCTAAGTAAATTATTCCTTTAAAAAATCATTTTTGCATTCACTATATATTTATCTCAGTTGGGAAATATATAATATTTATTATAATTATAATAATATTTAATATATAAACTTATATTGGAGAAAGATGAGATGAAGTTTGAGGGATGGATAGTTTTATTTGTTCCCTTTTTATGGATTTGGGTTGGTCCTAAACACATAGTACATGTTACAATAGAGATCATTATGGCCTCCCTTTGATGTGCGGGCCTTTCCATGTAGTGTGTATTGAAAGCTGGCAATTGATATCAGAATGTGCTACTCTGAACATTCAGAACAGGACTGCATTCCTCTGAACTGACATAGAATTGATACATTCTAGTATGATTCCATCACTAAAGACAGCTCAAGATGAGAAGTAAATTTCATAGAGTTTTATAGATTCCCTGTACCTCTAACATTTCTGTGTGGACACTCATTGTCTCAGAAATTTCTGGAGTTCTCAGAAGATGGTAGAGCAGTACAAATGATTCCTAAACCTATCCATCTGCATTGTCTATATAGCTTTTGAGTTTTGGAGACAAGAGAAATCAGCATATATATATATCCCTCCTATTTTGCCTTAGCATATACTGTAGTTTATTACATACCAATAATATAACTTTATGTAAAATGTCAGCCAAGTTTCTCAAGCCAAATGAAAACATAAGTATATTAGCTCCCAAATTAGAACACATTTGCAAACCTCTCAGGCCAAAGAACTACACATTTTGAATACATTTCCATTAAGAAAACCTACCATATGCATACTGCTTAAATATCCGTACCGTTTTAGTTTTGCTCATTACTAATTTTAATGGGACTTTGTGCAATCAGAATAATGCCAAGGTATACACTGAATATATTTCTGTAATGAAAATAGAGATAATGATTATGGCTTCTGATGCATGTAATGTGATAAAGGCAATAATGAGTAATTTTGGAAGCAATTACTTTACATAATATTTTTATTATGCATTATTTTCATTTAGAAATTTTTGTTGAGATAAAACAAGTGCATTTTCAATTTTGATGCTGTTGTGTAAATAATATGCAGCACAATATGGTGAAAAAAATTTTAAGTTAGAATAATATGACTACTGCTAGATGTTTTATTATAATTTTAATACTCTCTAAATAGTTAATGAACCTAAAAATATGGTTGTATTATGTGATGGCCAATATAATAATTCTGTCCTTTTTAGAGTTTATGTAATGTCTACTTATTTAAAGAAATATAAAAAAACATCTTCAATGTCAGTCCTTTGGATTAAATTATGACTGTTAGGATCAGGACATACTATTATGTAAATAAATTGGAAGTCTTCTAATATCATAATAGGGAAGAAAATAAATGTAGTCTTCCACAAAAACAACACTGACTCTAAAACCTAAATGTCCATGAGAATCAGAAATCGTGTTATATTTTAATTCCTCCGTAGTTAATGCAGATATTCTTATACATTTGGCCTAGTCAGAATTTGTATTTTTCAGTAGCTTAGGTGATCCATGGTTTTGCAAATGGAAATCTACCTCTGCACAGAGCAAAACTAAGTTGCAACAGCCTAAAAATATCTTATTTTTAAGCAGGATAGGTGACTGTATTCAGAGGAAACAGAATTATCTTACTGAAAACAAAATATTTTTCCATGCAAAGATAATTTGGCACTTTGATAACCATTTATTATAAGCAATTCAAATTCCTATATTCATGCCCAAATATGTTTTGCGATATGTCTTATCTAGATAACACAATTTTATAAGAGGTTGTCAACCTTACTTTTTATGTATTTATATATTTTTAAATCTTAAACAAGAGATTATGTGTTATAATATGTACATACCTTATTTTAAGATTAATAAAACAAATAAATGCCAACAATTAATATAAAGGCATAGAATATTATCTGAAGTTTTGAAGAACCTACAATCCCTTCTGAAATCAGTCCCTTTGCTTCTTTCCAGAGGTAAATATTATGTTGAATTTAGTGTTGTTATTCATTTGCTTTTTGTATGATGGATGGATAACCCTCAAAATATTTAAAATCAAGCACTGAACAAGCAGAGTGGATGCTGCTAGGGAGCACTGGAGTGGGGTCCTGAAGGCCCATATGTGTCAGGCATGAGTGCATTTAGATATGGGGACTGAAGCTAACAGTCTGGGATGAAGTAGGAGGGAACGTCTCTCTAAATGTAAATATAAATTAGAACCCAGAAAAGGGGCCCTGCAAGTAAAGGACACTGAGGCATAAATTTCATTTGCTTCACTATAAATCTGCTTCTGGTGAGAGGGTGGGGAAGTCAGCATTATTAATACAGTGAAATAAACTGAAACAACATAAATGTTTATCAAGAAGAAAATGACTATATACTAGTACCATGAAAATGGTACTATTTCATTTTTATTTCAACAAAAATGAAATAAAGTGCAATGTATTACATATATGAGTATATGCATTAATTTTATAAAATTTAACAGGCAAAACTAAATATGCATTTAGATGCATTTATATATATCATGTATTGGTATCATATCATAATAGAGAAATAGAAAAACAGTGCTAACAGCCAGTTTGCTTCAGTGTGGCAATACCAATTGTTAAAACGTTGAAATTCTTCCATACTGTTTGATAAGCAGTCATTGTCCTGTTCACCACAGAAGCTCTGCACTCGAGCCATGCCAATTACCCAGAATATTCTGTCCCCTATCCTAGGACCCTCTGGGTATCCTCACTAGTAATAACCTCTCACCAGAGGCTAATTTGTATACAAAACAGCAACAGCTCCCTAATGACCTATTCTATCTCCCTAAAGCTTCTTTAACCTTATTATAAAGAGGTAGAGGTGGTCAATAGGCTAATTAAAACGTCTTAAAGTGTTTTTATAATCTGTTACCATATACTACTTAGGTGGTCTAGCAGTTAGTTTGAGAATACAGGTCATTCAGCACCTGTTTTGCTATTCTGTGTCTCTAATATAAATAATTACATTTTATACAAGTTATCACATGTTAAGTATTACATATGCCTCACACATTCAAAAGTTTTATAAAGCCTGAGGACACCACTTCCAAAAATTCCTCTTCACTCCCTCATGACTTGTAAGCTCCTTAGGCTATTTAAATACTTTCTTAGAAAACCAAATAATCCTTTTTGCTCTCTCCCCCAAACTCCATAGCCTTATGTTTAAGAGCAATCAGCTGATATGCTTATGCTAATACATGTGTAACTTTGATCACTTTTGAGTAGTACAAAAGAAACTGTACATATATTATCTCTGACCTAATTATACAAAATTATGTGTATTTCTCTTCTTTTTTTTTTTTAAGATTTTATTTGAAAGAGAGAGAGAGCACATGAACAAGCTGGAGGAGGAATAGAGGAGTGGGGGGGTTAGAATCTGAAGACACTCAGCTCAGAGCCTGACGAGGGGCTCAATCTCACAAAAGAGAAATCATAACCTGAGTGGAAACCAAGACGGATGCTTAACCAGCTGAGCCACCCAGGTGCTCCTTCCCTTTTCTTATTCTTTTTCAAATCTGATTTCACCCGTTTTAGTATATTTGTATTTAACTACTTCAACCACTTTTTATGTGTGTATATATGTATGTATGCAATGTTAATGGAGTAAGGACATTTGTATCTCATTATTCTTTGCTGGCCAGGCAAATATTACCATCTACTCAGCTTCTGCTCTGACATCTACTTGGTCACGAGTTCTTTTGATTCCATTTTAAAAAACAGTTTTCAATATACCCCCAAACATCTTTTTTTTTTTTTGCTAGACTGTCACTTTTTTATTGTCTAACCTCAACTATTTTATTATCATCTTTTGTTTTAATAAATATTAAAACATATTAAACAATATGATTTCCTTAGCTCTAATTTCTCCCTATTCTGGAAGGACTTTCACACATATTTTGTGATTGTAGTAAAAGGGCAATAACCAAGCCTCCCCACAAGGGTAGAAATGCAGCTGGGCTTTAGGAAAAACTGCAAACAAGATGGGTATTCATCATGAATATATCTCATTATGTGCCTTCTCTGGCTTCATTCCTGTTTAGAAGAGACTGACTTTTGCAAGATAGCTGAAAACATGACTCCTGGTAAGTAGCTCCCAAGTTATACACATTGATACTTCTTCCAATAGAAAACCACTATTTTTCCTAATGGTAGGTTTATGTGGCTGTACCAGTTAGAACTGAAATATTTCCATGCTCTAAATTTAATGGCTGAAATAGCATGTCACTATATGTCTCACTGGGTCCCTCCTGAAAATTAAGCAACTAAAATTTATTTCTCACTAAGCAGAGGCCATCCTGGGCCCTGATCCTCTGGAAACTCTGTTTTTGGCTTTTAAATTTTCTGAATTAGATGTATTAAAATGTTAAAATTTGGGGAATCTTGTTGGCTGAGTCAGTTAAGTATCTGACTCTTGATTTCAGCTCAGGTCAGGACCTCAGGGTCATGAGATCAAGCCCCAAATTGGCTCCACTCTCAGTGGGGAATCTGCTGGATATTCTCTCTCTCCCTCTCTATTTGCTTCTACCCTTGCTCTCTCTCTAAAATAAATAAATGAGTCCTTTTAAAAATGTTAAAAGTTATCTTTAGATTTATCCCCTAATCTCAGGAAGAACCCCGCTTTCTAATTTCATGTAGATATGAAATTGCTTATATAGATAGAGATAGAATCAAAATTTGATTCTTATATATTTCATGTTTAATATTAACCTTTATTTCTATTTAAAGAGTAATAATCTTACTAAATATTTGATGTAACATTACTACATCTTCATTCTCCCTTCCATTTCCTTTTTATTTTTTTCTGCCTGACACACCCAGATCTCTTGGGAATCTCTTTATTTTTTTTCCAAGTACATATTTTTTAGAATTTATTTATTTATTTTGAGAGAGAAAGCGAGAATGAGCAAGCATGTATGCAGGGCAGAGGGAGAGAAGATCTCAAGCAGACTCAGTGCTCAGCTTGGAGCCTAATGTGGGGCTCTAAATCACCATGCTGTGATTAACCTGAGTTGAAACCAAGAGTTGGATGCTTAACCAGCTGTGCCACGTAGGCACCCCTCTTTCTAAGTTTTTATTTAAATTCCAGTTAGCTAACATGGAGTGTAATATTAACTTCAGGTGTAGAATTTAGTGATTCACCACTTACATATAGCATCCATTGCTCATCACAAGTGTCTTCCTTAAAACCCATCATCCATTTAATCTATTTACTTCCGCCCACCCCCCCCCCCCCCTCCATTAACCCTCAGTTTATTCTCTATAGTAAAGAATCTGTTATCTGGTTTTCTTTTCTTTTTTTCTCCTCTATTTTCATCTGTTAAACTTTCTTAAATTCTATATGACTAAAATCATATGATATTTGTCTTTGACTGACTTACTTTCTTAGCATAATGCTCTCTAGCTCTATCCACATCATTACATATGGCAAGATTTCACTTCTTTTTTATGGCTGAATGATATTCCATATCTTTCTCTCTCTCTCTCTTTTTCTCCCTCTCTCACACACTCGCACATTATGTCTTCTTTATCTTCTTTATCAATTCATCAGTTGATGGACATTTGGGGTCTTTCCATAATTTGGCTATTGCTGGTAATGCTGTTATAAATATCAGGATGCATGTTTCTCTGGGTAAATACCTAGTAGGCAGTTGCTGGGTTATAGAGAAGTTCTATTTTTAACTTTTCAAAAAACTTCCATACTGCTTTCCAGAGTGGCTGCATCCACTTGCAGTCCTACCAACGATGTAAGAGGGTCCCCTTTGTCCATGTCCTTGCCAACCAACACCTGTCGTTTCTTGTGTTGTTAATTTTAGCCACTCTGACTGGTATGAGGTGATATCTCATTGTAGTTTTGATTTGTATTTCCCTAATGATGAGTGATGTTAAGCATCTTTTCATGTGTCTCTTAGATATCTGTATAGCTTCTTTGGGAAAATGTCTATATCTTCTGTACATTTTTTTACCTGGATTATTTGTTTTTTTGGGTGTTGAATTTTAGAAGTTCTTTAAAGATCTTGGATACTATCCCTTTATTGGATATGTCATTTGCAAATATCCTCTCCCATTCTGTAGGTTGCTTTTTAATTTTGATTGTTTCTTTTGCTATGCAGGAGTTTTTATTTTGATAAAGTTCTAATAGTTTACTTTTGCTTTTGTTTCCCTTGCCTCAGGAGACATACCTTGTAAGAAGTTGCTACAGCCAATATAAAAGAGGTTACTGCCTCGGTTCTCCTCAAGGGTTTCAATGGTTTCTTGTCTCATATTTAGGTCTTTTATCACCTTTGAACTTATTTTTATGTGTGGGTAAGAAAGTGATCCAGTTTCCTTCTTTTGAATCTTGCTGTCCAGTTTTCCAAACACCGTTTGTTGAAGAAACTGTCTTCTTTTTAGAGAGAGAGAGAGAACATGTATGAGTGTGGGGTGGGAACAGACAGAGGGAGAGAGAGGATCTTAAGTAGGTCTCATGCATAACATGGAGCCAACATTGGACTCAATCTCATTACCCTGAGATCATAAACTGAACCGAAATCAAGAGTCAGGTACTTAACTGACTGAGCCACCCAGGTACCTTGAAACACTGTCTTTTTTCCATTTGATATTCTTTCCTCTTTTGTCAAAGATTAGTTGACCATATAGTTGTGGGTTTGTTTCTGGGTATTCCACTGTGTTCCATTGTTCTATGTGTCTATTTTGTGCCAGTACCATACTATTTTGATCACTATAGCTTTGTAAAATAACTTGAAATATGGAATTGTGATGCCTCCAGCTTTGCTTTTCCTTTTCAAGATTGCTTTGGCTCTTCAGGGTCTTTGTCAATCCACACAAATTTAGGAATATTTGTTCTAGCTCTGTGAAAAATGCTGTTGGTATTTTGATAGGGATTGCATTAAATGTGTAGTTTGCTCTGGGTAACATAGACATTTTAACAATATTTGTTCCTCTAATCCATGAGCATGGAATGGTTTTACATTTCTTTGTGTCATCTTCAATTTCTTTCATCAGCATTTTATATTTTTCAGAGTACAGATCTTTCACCTCTTTGGCTAGTTTTATTCCTAGGTATTTATGGTTTTTAGGACAATTGTAAGCGGGATCAACTCCTCGATTTCTCTTTCTGCTGCTTCATTATTGGTGTAGAGAAATGCAACAGATTTTTGTACATTGATTTTGTGTCCTATGGCTTTGCTAAATTCAGGTATCAGTTCTAATATATATATATATATATATTTTTTTTTTGGTGGAGTCTTTGGGTTTTCTAGATACAGTATCATGTCATCTGCAAATAGTGAAAATTAGATTTCTCCTTGCGACTTGCATTCCTTTTGTTTCTTTTTGTTGTTTGATTACTGAGGCTAGGACTTCCAGTACCGTTAAAATAACAATGGTGAAAGTGGACATCCCTGTCTTGTTCTAGGCCGTAGAGGAAAAGCTTCCGGTTTTTCCGTATTGAGGATGCTATTAGCTGTAGCACTTCCATCTGACCTTTATAATGTTGAGGTATGTTCCCTCTATCCTTACTTTGTTGAGGGTTTTTATGATGAATAAATGTTGTGTTTTGTCAAATGCTTTTTCTGCATCTATTGAAAGATCATATGGCTCTAAACATTTATTTTATTGATGCGGTGTATCATGTTGATTTATTTGTGACTATTGAACCACCCTTGCAGCAGAGGAATAAATCTCACTTGATCATGGTGAATGATTCTTCTAATGAACTGCTAGAATTGATTTGCTAGTATTTTGTTGAGAATTTTTGCATCCATGTTCATTAGGGTTATCGGCCTATAGTTTTCTTTTTTAGTGGATTCTTTTTCTGGTTTTGATATCAGATTAATGCTGGCCTCATAGAATGAAGTTTGAAGTTTTCCTTCCATTTCATGTTTTGGAATAGTTTGAAAAGAATAGCTATTAATTATTTAAATGTTTGGTAGAATTCCCCTGTGAAGCCATCTGGCCCTGGACTTTTCTTGGGAGATTTTTGAACACTGATTCAATTTCTTTGCTGGTTATTGATATGTCCAAAGTTTCTTCTTGTTTCAGATATGGTAGTCTGTTTCTAGAAATCTATTCATTTCTTTCAGGTTGTCTGATTTGTTGGCACATATTTTTTCATAATATTCTCCTATAATTGTTTGTATTTCTGTGGCGTTGGTTATAATTTCTCCTTTCTCATTTATAATTTTATTTGGAACCTTTCTCTTTTCTTTTTGTAAGTCTGACTAGGGGTTTATCAATTTTGTCATTTTTTTCTCAAAGAACCAGCTCCTGGTTTCCTTGATCTGTTTTACTTATTTATTTTTTTAGTTTGTATATCATTCATTTCTGCTCTAATCTTTATTATTTTCTTCCTTCACTGGCTTTAGGCTTCTTGTGCTGTTCTTTTTCTAGCTCCTTTCTAGGTTGTTTATTTGAGATTTTTTTTTTTTTTTGCTTCTTTAGTAGGCCTATAGTCTTATATAATTCCCTCTTATCATCACTTTGCTCCATCCCAAAGGTTTTGGACCATCTTTTCATTTTCATTTGTTTCCATATTTTTTTTCCTTCTGATTTCTTAGTTGACCTATTTATTCTTTAGTAGCATATTGTTTCACTTCCATGTATTTGTGGTCTTTCCAAATTTTTTTCTTGTGGTTGACTTCATTTTGTAGCATTGTGATCAGAAAATATGCTTGGTATGCTCTCACTCTCTTTGCAATTGTTGAGGACTGATTTGTGATCGAATATGTGATCTATTCTGGAGAATGTCCCACATACATTTGAAAAGTATATATATTCTGCTGTTATATGATGAAATTCTGAATATATCTGTTAAGTCCATCTGGTTCAGTGTGTCCTCAAAGCCATTGTTTCCTTGTTGATTTTGTGCTTACATGATCTGTCTATTGATATTAGCAGGTGTAAAAGTCCCCTGCTATTTTTGCATTATTATCAATGAGTTCCATTATGATTGTTACTGTTTTATATATTTAGGTGCTCCCAAGTTGAGGGCATAAATATTTATGATAATTAGAACTCCCTGTAGGATAGTCCTCTTTATTCTGATATAATGTCCTTCATCATCTCATTATAGTCTTTGGATTAAAATCTAGCTTGTCTGATAGAAGTATTGCTACTCTGGCTTTCTTTTGAAGTCCATTTGCATGATAAATACTTCTTCATCTCCTCACTTTCAATCTGCAAGTGTCATTAGGTCTAAAATGAGTGTCTTGCAGGCAGCATATACATAGTCTTATATTTTATCTATTATGACACCTGATGTCCTTTGATTGAAGCATTTAGTCCATTTATATTCAGAGTAATTATTGATAAATATGTGTTTAGTGATATTTTATTAGTTGTTTTGTCATTGTTTCTGGAGATTTTCTCTATTCTTTTCTTTGTCACTTTTGGTCTTTCCTTTCCACTCAAAGAATTCCATTTAATATTTCTTGTAGTGCTGGCTTAATAGTCACAAACTCCATTAGTTTTTGTTTGTTTAGTCTGGGAAACTCTTTATCTCTCCTTCTATTCTGAGTGGTAGCTTTGTTGGAGAGAGTACTCTTGGCTGTAGATTTTTCCCATTCAGCATGTTGAATATATCATGCCACTTTCTTCTAGCTTGCCAAGTTTCTATGGATGGATCTGGAACTAGCCTTATGGTTCTTCCTTATAATTTAGGGACTTCATTTGCCTTGCTGTTTTGGGGATCTTTTTTTCCTGTAAGGCTATATTTTGCAAATTTAATTACAATATGACTTGGTGTTGGCCTGCTTTTGTTGATTTTGATCAGAGTTCTCTGTGCCTCCTGGATTTGGATGTCTGTTTTCTTCCCCAGATTAAGAAATTTCCAGCTATTATTTCCTCAAATTTTTTGCTCCATTTTCTTTCCATATTCTGGGACTCCTATGATAGATGTTATTATATTTGATGGAGTCACTGAGTTCCCTAATTCTATTCTTGTGTTCCATAATTCTCTCTTTTGTTCAGCTTCATTATTTTCCATTACTTTATCTTCTCTATCATGTATCCATTCCTCTGCTTTTTTCGTCCTTTTGTTCATTACCCCAGTTGTTTTTGAATCTCAGTTCTTGCATTTTTATTTCTACAGTAAGGGCCTCCCTGAAGTCTTCCATTCTTTTCTCAAGCTCAGCAAGTATCTTCATGATTCTTGCTTTAAATTCCCCATGGCATATTACTAATATCTTTTTCAATTAGACTTCTGGCCTTGATCTTATCTTATTCTTTCATTTGGGGTAAATTCCTTCATCTTGGCCTTTTGTCCAAGTCTCTGTCTTCTTTTGTGCATTAGAAGAGCCTTATTTGTTTCCTGCTCCTGAAAGTAATGGCTTTATGAAGATGGAAAGTAATGGCTTTAGGGTCCAGGACCTGGTATTTCAGAGAGTATCTCTTGTGTGTGCTTCATGTGGTCTGCTTCTGTATTTTGGCTGCTCTACTTAGTCTAGTCATCTGCAGAAACTCTCCTTGCCTGCAGTGGTCAGTGTTTGGAGCTTGACCAGAGTGTGTTGAGTTTAAACTAGGTGTGTTCTGGTCTGCTGTTAAGAGACTTGATGCTACTTCCACTAGAACTGAAGCACTACAGTACTCTGGTCAGGAAACATAGTGTGGATGGGGGTTCCTACTGGTCTTCTGGAGAAGGGGCCTGCTGTGCTGAAATAGGAGCAGGCTTCCTTGAGAAGAGCATTACCTGTGGAGCCCACAGGTATAATAGCAGGACCTATTATAAGGTTAGGCAGCCAGTGTCAGGCTAGGCTGCTTGAGGAAGGTGGTTCTGCCTCTATGCCTAGTGGCAGGGGAGGGAAATGGTGTCCATCAGGTCTTTTTGTCCTCAGAGAGGTGTCTCTGTGAATTCCACCTCTCACAGATGCACTCCAAGAAAAGTGAACAGTCTTCCCAATTGGACCTTAGCCATTCCTCAGATGGGCTTTCAACCTCCCTATTGTTTGCCTGACTTCTCTCCAGGAGTATGGCAGTGTCCTCAAGGCTAGATCTGAGCCAAGCCTGCTGACCTTTAAAACTCCAGTCTTGGAGCTCTGGTGCTTGCAAGAATTCACAAAAATCAGCCCCCCTTGTTTTTCTAACCAACAGCTCTGGGGAAGTATTCTCCTTGTGCATTAGTTCCCCTGTGTGCTCCTCTCTCTTTCTCTCTCCTCTTTCTCTCCTTTCTCCACAACCAGGGATTCCTCCCCTTCTCAGCACCTGTGATCCCTTGCTAACCTGAATCAGGTCTCCTACCTTCCTTGATGTGGCCTCTTCTCTCTCTTCAGTTCTGGAGTTTTTCCATCAGTCTTTAGGTCAAATTCTTGGGCTTTCAGAACAAATTGATAGTTATCTAGTTATGGTAGGGGAATGAGATGAGCCTAGGGTCCTCCAGCTATGCTGCCATCTTGGCTATGAATCTCCCTTTTCTTTTTTTAAATTATTTTTTCTTATTTAAAGAAGATGGATGTTATTTCTGATCAGAAAACTGATTAAATAGTCAATCCTGGGGTTAATGTATTTCTTGAAGTGTGTCTCTGTTTCTCTGAAAACTTAGTCACTTAATTTGTTTGAGGGATAGTCTTTTTTTTTTTTTTTGAGGGATAGTCCTTTAATCTCACTGCTACTTTAAAATTCTAATGATCAAAAGAACATTATTTTGTTTGACCTTTTATAGCACATCTTCACAGTAATTCATATGACTGATCTTTCTATAGATCTTTTTTCACTTTTCCTCAATAATAGGAAAAAGATTGGGTATTCTGTTATGTCAATTCTTTAAAAATAAATGTGTCAAGTACATGGACACTAAGTAACACCCGATACTAGTTTGAAATTAAGTAAAATATCTGAGACATTATGACACAGATGAATATCTTTAGGAAATTATAACTGATACGAAGACATTTTGATAGCTGGATTCAATATTAGCAACTGTTTGGAAGACACTCATTTCTTTTTTAAACTGTGAAGGTGATAACATGATAACAGCATTTGGTGGTAACTTTATCTTTTACCAGTAAATAATGAACAACCCATACTACTTTGATTTTTGTTATTACTCTCAAAAAGAAATTTTTATTTATTCTTTAATTTGCTATTTTGGACTTTCTCTAACTAAATTCCTGAAAAAGATTATTCTTGTATAACCTGTTTAAGTATATTGGATGCTATCTGTAGATCGCACATGAAAGGTCCCTAAACACTGACAGAGGAATTTATGGTCAACAACTGAGCAACTTCATTATATCTCCAAATAGGCTTTGTAGATTTGGCCAGCCTAGATGGATATAATTAGTACATAGGATCCAGAAAAGTATTAAACAACATTAGTCAAATGTACTAGTCAATTTAATATACATTGCTTGGGATCATGAACCAGAATCATAGTTTTCAACCTTGAAAGATAGAAATCCTGCCAAAGTCTCTAAATATTTCACAACTATATTTTTTCCCAGTAGACACTAACAGATACTTGTTGCTGAATTTTAAGTATTACATACATTCAACAAAATAATGACAAATACTGGGTTATTCATTGATCATAAGACAAAGATTTCTTAAAATTCATACTTATATAATTTTATTCAAAATATTTTTTAAAATTGTACTAAACTTCATATAGAAATGTCAATTAGGCTTTTTAACAAAATTATTTCTGTGAATTGTGAGTGGATCAAAAGCTGAAGAGCAAGGGTATTCACTGCTTCTCAAGCTCATACATCATCAACCATACATTCTATATATTATTGATACTATGTCATAGTTTGATTCCCCCTCATTTATTTATAGCTTATCTGCATAGGTCAGAAAAGACCATATACAACAAATGTGCAAAGTCAAGAACTTCTTGCATTATTATTTGAATAATAATTTGGAAGAAACATGACAATATCTAAAAACTTTAGGAGATACATTAATTCCATCCCTGTATATTATATTTTCAAATTATATAATTGATATGTTCTTTGAATGGATATTTCCTCATGTTCCTAATATATTGTATTTTGTCATTAATTCAAGTACCATGAGGTTCACTTATCTGAAAAGCCTGCATTTCTTAATTCACCTTTGACTCATCCACAAATTTATAGACAAGTTGACACATCATTACAGTATAAAGATAGCTATTGTTTTGATGATTTAATGCAACCTTTTGAAGTAGGGTAGAGATGAACGATGCTTCTGCCTAAATCACATTATTGGCTATATTTTCTTTGAAAATAATTAAACTTCACATTTTATCATAAGCAGTATATCACATAAAGTTAGTAGTATAATATTCATGCTTTTCTGGGTCACTTAATTTTATTTCAAAGGACATCCACTAAACCATTAGTATCTGTTGAATGATGTAAAAATAGATCATTTTCTATGCTAATTAGTCAGTATATAGTTTCCCCCTCCCACACACACAAAATGAACAGATATACCAAGCCAACACTAAGTTGAATTTGACTTATCATTTCTAACTGATATGGAGCTTAATATGAACTTTTATGTCTCCAATTAAAACACTAGGGAAAACACCACAAGTGCATTCAAGCTTTTCTAGTCAGTCAATCTGTCATCATAGTAAGCATGGCTGTCTGTTGTGCTATTTTCCAGTGCCAGTGTGATATTCACACACCATCTGCCGACTTCCACTTATTGCTATCCAGGCTCCATTGCTATTATTCATTTTTCATTTTGGTCATCATAAGTCAGCATGTTTATGAAAATCCAGTACTGCTTGCTGAACTAATACATGTACAACTGCTATTGAATTTAGGCTTTGGGACATGTATTGCTGTTCTGATAATTTCTTTTAGATTCATCTCCTACAAAATTCATGGACTAACATATTGTACTGAAAGCATGCAGTAAGATAAGGCACTCATTTTTCAAAAGGAAAGAATATGAGGAATAATCAGGCACAGTTTTTCTTTTTTCATCACTTGTTAAAAGTACAATTTTACTTGCATGCATTGGTCTCTTTTACTTAAAGCTCTTGGAATGCTCTTTTTATTTGAAGGATCTATGTTAGTTAGCAATTTATCTCATTAAAATACACATACAAATCAAGCTTTTCCAAAGTTTAGTGTGAAACAGCTAAAGTCCTAGCCAGAGTTCTGGTTCTCCACATGGAGAGAAAAAGCCATAGTTCTTCATTTCTATTGATAGTTATTGCTTCATGTTATTCTTGTGCACAACATCTCATAATCCCTTTTTCTATTAAATTCAAAGATACATCTAAAACAAATCTCAAATGTCTATCATTCCAGGTTTTGATTATAAGCCTCTATATAACATGTAATGATGAAGCAAACTCCTTTCTCCCAAAACCCACAAAACTACCTGATACCTCTTTTTAAAACTTAGTTGCAAAAGATGATTTACTTATACTCCTTAGATTATAGTGTCTATGCACTTCTTCTTTAATTGGTTTCTCTTTCATCTTTTATGCTATCTGTTGGTAGGTATGAAGAGAAAGTTTCATAATTTTGCATAGTTTTATAATAAGAAGAGAGCCTGAGAGTTCTGGATGCTTCATTTAAGATCATCCTGTCTTTGCATCCATGACTTCATGGTCAAATATGATTATTCCTTAAAAAGGCCACCCTGTATTCCATGCCACTCTTACTTCACCACCACTGGTGTCTTATGCCATTAATACTAATCTCATTTGTTCTATATTTCCTCATTTTGTCAGGCAACATAAAAAGCCCAGTTCATCCCCATTCCACCAGATTCTTACTCCTATACTGGTCTATATACACTCCTGTTGTAAGCTCAGTTTTCACTCCTCCCAAACTCCTGAAATATTTCCCCAATTCCCTCCTCATATGCTTTATGATCAATCTTCATGTTCTTGCTGTATGTGAAATTCAGCCATTTCAGGAGGACACCGCCTCATTTATAGCCCTCTCAGGTGGTGTCTGTTTTCTTACCTAAATTGTATTCCACTGTATTTGCATATAGGGTTTTATCAGTTTCCTACTGCTTTTGTGACAAATTGCTATAAATATAGTAGTTTAAAACACACACAATTATTACTATACAGTTTGGAAGGTATGAAGTCTAATCTGGCAGATCTGGGTTCTTTCCTGAGCCTGAGGGGGATAGTCCATTCCTTTCCTTTTCCGAATTCTAGAGGCTTTTCATCTTTATTGCCTCCTGGTTGCATCACTCAGACCTCTTTTCTGTCACCATGTTTCCCCCACTGATTCTACCCTCTTGCCTCCATCTTATAAGGGCCTTTGAGATTTGGCCCACCATGATGATCCATAAGAATTTACCCATCTCAAGATCCTTAGTTTAGTTACATCTACAAAGTCGCTTCTGCCATGTAAGGGAATATGTTCACAGGTTCCAAGGATTAGGTCATGGACAACTTTGGGTTACCACTATTCCATCTACCAAAGGAATATATGTCCTTTTTGTTTCCAACTGCAGGTTTTAGATAATTATGATTTCATCATCTTGAAAACCAAGTCTGAATCTCATATTATCACAATAATCCACAATATTATCACAATTATCCACAATATTCCACAATACTCCCCCATTTATCTATGAACACTAGATAGACCAGTCAATTCCTCAATGGCTTTATCCCTGTCTCACTTTCATTGTCTCTGATATTACTGTCATAATTCTTAGTGATCCGTATTTCAAAGAAAATTTTATAAACACTTTAGTAGCTGAGATTCTTCACCTCCAGTCTTGGAATGGTCCTGTTTTCCCTCTCACACCAGTCATTCTCACCCATGATAATGCCTGGGACATTGTCATCACCCAAACAGGATCTTTTCTATAGTTTCAATTTGAAATATCTCACTCTGAAACCTCTGTCACTTCCCATCAACCACATTTGCTCTAGTAACCAGAAATTGGTAATTAACTTCTACTGAGAGTTATAATCCATTAGTCTTACCACTTTTCACTATCTTTCATCCCTCTGCTACAACTTACATAGCTTACATATAGATGGTCCATACTCATGCCAAAGAAAGCAAGAAATAAGGAAAAGAAGAGAGAGAAGGGGAAAAGAGAGTGAGATGAAAAGAAAGGAAGGGAAAGAAAAAAATGAAGGTAGAAGGAATAGAATGAAGGAGGGAGACAAGGAGGCAGAAAGGAAGGCAGGAAGGAAGCAAGAAAGGAAGCAGTCCTCTGAATCTTATAGCTTTTTACATATTAATTGACCCTTCTATTTAGATATGAGCCTACATTTCAAATTAAATACCTGCCAAGGGCTTTTTTAAATATTTGATGCAAATGACTTCCATTTAACAAGTAAATGGAAATCTAGTTTCACAGAATGTGAAAATAATTTTTCACTGTAGGTTTCTCGGTAAAAGAGGTTTGAAATAAGAATACTATCATTTTTTTAAACTCTAGAAAAGATAAAAATTATAAACACTTAACTATATTTATTATTCTTTAAAAACACTTCTGTTTTAAAATAAAATCCCCTCAAACCTGTTTTGTTACAAATATAATTTACAAGGCATATATAAAATCCCTAAGTCCATTAAGCCAAGTTTGATAAATCAGGTTATGTTTCCCTCCTACCTAGAAAAACGTTACATTTAATAAAAAGCATATCTTGTGATTGTTCAAATATTTAAGAAACATTTTAAGTTATAGCACTAATAAAATGTGGAAAAAATAAACATTCTTTATAACAAAGAACAATTATACATTTATGTTGGTAAAATTCAACAGCACCTCAACATTTTTCCTATTGTTTTTATCCATAAATTTTCCTAAAAATCAAAGCTTTATCTAATGTAAAAAGAATCTCATACTCTTTATAATTGCATAATTTGAGTGTATTTCCAGTCCCTGTAAATGTGTTTCAAAGAGAAAAAATGCAAATATTAAAAATGTTATTTTAATGTGATTTTTTTTTCTAAAACCTTTTATTAATTGGAAGGTCAGTAGATATTTCTTTACAAATTGAGTAATTAAAGCAAGGTATTATTTTGAGGTCATCATCCAGTATTTCTGCTCTTCTAAAGATCACCAGTTAATAATGTATTTTACATGATTAATACTCAAGTTCTTGACTAGGGCTCTCCATGTGATGTAGCTTTATATTCTGTAATCACTCAGCTCACACTTCTTGTTTTGAAAATTGGCTCTCCTTTCTATTTTGAAATCCATACCCTTCCAGCTATTCACTCTGCTCAATCACTTTAGGGAAGTCTTTGGTCCCCAGTGACCATACTTCTGTTGTCCTGTAGCTGAACAACTTCCAAAGGCAATAAATGCTTGAATTATGTCACTTTTTCTCAAAGAATGACTTATTTATTTATTTATTTATTTATTTATTTATTTATTTGCTTTTCTATCTATCAATATACCTACCTACCTGTCTATCTTACTTAAACAGAACATTTTCTGCTTGCAAAGACTGCAGTGAGAAGGGAAGCACAGGAGAAAGAGTCTCTATGGGAAGTAGGATGGTCCTTCTTCATTCCTGTATTAGTTATGAATGGAAACTAACTGACTGAAACAAGGCAACGTCTCCTCTGTGTACATAGACAGAGATTGCAGGAAGTTATATAATTTTAGCTATGTAACCCAAAGGATAAGCTAAAGACACAAAAATCCTAGGCATGTGGATAAACAATGATAAGATAATTACAAATATTATTATATCTGATGAGTTTCATAGATCAGCAAAGCAAGGTATAAATTTTCAGTTGCTATGTAGGAGTCAGGTGAATATTGGTTGACTTTGGGAATAATTTTCTACAATATAGGGTCTCTAATGCTTCATGCATTTGGGGCATAAGTAGAGAGTATCCTGTGCTCCTAAGGAAAACCAAAAAGTGAGGAATTTTGGTTCTAACCAATGGACTGAATTTAAGGATTGTATTTAAAATACAAATGAAAACAAAAATCAATTGTATATTGCATATTGTCATTGATTATTTTCAATAATTATCAAAAATCCATTTTCAAGTACCAACTATTTAGATGTCTTATGAGAAAAATTCATTGGTTATTTTGTTCAGATCTGCTCCATTGTAATAAATATCGTGTATGGCTAAACATAATTATGAAATAATTACCAAGTACTTAATGACAAGTATTATCAAATATTGATATGAGTGTGTCATAATCACTTTCTAAGTAATTATTTGAGTTTATTGAGCTGGGAATCATTTCTAATTCCCTTTGCTAACATTTTGGATCAAGAAAAAAAAGCCTCAAAGAATGTTTTTTTTTATAAATTCACTAATAAAAACATAGAAGATGATAAATTAATATAACTTTATCTTAATGAAGTTTTCCTAAGGATTCAGCAGATGTGGTTCTTCTTCCTCCCTCACCCAACCACAAACTCTTGGCATGAACTTCTCTTAATCAACTCTCAACAAGAATATTTCAACTAAGGATTTGAAGCCAGTTTGCCCAAAATAAAATTACTGTTCTTTAGGATTTATTTATTTATTTATTTGAGAGACAGACAGTGTGTGTGTGAGAGAGAGAGAGAGAGAGAGAGAGAGAGAGATCATGAGCAGGGAAGAAGGGCAGAAGGAGAAGTAGACTTCACACTGAGCAGAAAGCCTGGTGTAGGACTTGATCCCAGGACCCCAGGATAATGACTTGAGCCAAAGGCAGATACTTAACCAACTGAGCCACCCAGTTGCCCTAAAATTACCATTTTCAAAAGTGTTTTACTATTTTGAAATTCTGTGATACATTGGAATTTCATTATTGTTTTGTTTTGTTTTTTTGAGTTTATTTATTTATTCATGAGAGACACAGACAGAAAGAGAGAGGCAGAGACACAGTCAGGAGGAGAAGCAGGCTCCATGCAGGGAGCCCAACATGGGACTTGATCCCTGGTCTCCAGGATCACACCCTGATCCAAAGGCAGTGCTAAACCACTGGGCCACCCAGACTGCCCTTATTATTGTTTTTGTGTAAAACTGTCCAATTTAAAATAATTTGTTTCACTTCAAGAAGCATGCATTAAGTAGTTTATGGTGCTCAACAACTTAGAATGATAAATCAAGATAAACAGCATAAACTGGAAAGCAATTTTAAAACCATAAATTATGGATTTGTTTCTATACCTTTGAAATAGTTTTAAAATCATAAATTATGGATTTGCTTCGATACCTTTGAAATCA
Organism: Vulpes lagopus; assembly: GCF_018345385.1. Lineage (NCBI taxonomy): Eukaryota > Metazoa > Chordata > Mammalia > Carnivora > Canidae > Vulpes > Vulpes lagopus. The sequence continues at coordinate 126,861,894 of NC_054824.1, read as the reverse complement.
TTTATTATTTTAATTCAAAATACATATTTTTATTGCACATTTTGTCATATATATTTTAAGGTTTTTTTTAGCACTCATTACACATGTAAACTTACCATTTTCTTTACTTAAAACTTAAGTGCATGTACAACCTGTATTTTTGAGGAGACAATCTCTTGAAGGAATACATCAGTGAACAAGGGTCTTATAATATAGAGAATAACATTAATTGTTACTTACATACAAGCACACTTATATACATTCTTTGAGATTCCTAAAACTATGCTCTGTGATTTATCCTTCTTGTATACTGACACATATAATAAGACAGAGATGGTTTCTTAAATTCTCCCTAACTCCAAAAGTAAATATGAGATCTCAAATGGTTTATAGATAAATTCTCCATTTCCTGTAAAATAAATATTTACTTTTTTCCACTTGAATGGAGAAAATAATGCTTTGCTATTTTTTTTGTTTTGTTTTGTTTTGTTTTTGTTTTTTTAAGATATTTGAAGTTGGGTCACTGAAGTTAGGTCACAAAACTTAAATTAATCAAGGTTATATATTTAAAAATCAAAGAGGATTATCACCCACCACCACCAAAACAAAATGTCCAGTTATGTTTTACTTTGATTTGATTTCTGTCTTTGGATTTTAAGTCCTAGTTTTTACACATCTACTATGAAGGTTTACTTCTACATGGAAACATAAGAATTCACACAGATGGTAAATTTTTCAAGTATAATAAATAGATACATGGATATAAGCATGATTAGATTTCCAGCTGTTATATGTAGAAGAACAACTTTTGATAAAAATCCTTCATGTATATCCCCCTTATGTCCATTTTTTAGCAATCTGATTACTCACACAGTCAGAGATGCTGCTTAAAGAGAGCCTGTGCTGGTTCTGTATATCAAACACATGGTAAATGATCTGCAAGTATGCTGAAGTTCTGAACAAGAGACGACTACTGAAGAACAGCATACAACTTAAGAACACTGTATTTCCTGTGTGAGTGTACACTTCTATCTTTTAAACATTTAGTACCATTATACATACAATTTCACAATATACATTTGGGGAAAGCTTTTCATACAGTAACATTTCATATAGTAACATTTTTTTAAAGTTGTTTTTTTTTTAATTTTTATTTATTTATGATAGTCACAGAGAGAGAGAGAGGCAGAGACACAGGCAGAGGGAGAAGCAGGCTCCATGCACCGGGAGCCCGATGTGGGATTCGATCCCAGGTCTCCAGGATTGCGCCCTGGGCCAAAGGCAGGCGCCAAACCGCTGCGCCACCCAGGGATCCCCTCATATAGTAACATTTAAATGATTTGTTATAAGAACAAAATATTTGTAAGGGAAAAAGAAAACCATAATAAAATGGCTTTAGAAATAGTAATTTGAAATTCATTGTATGTAGAAAAATTGAAAAGCAATAGATGTATTATTTTTTCTTTTCATGTAATATTGATAAAAATTCATTAGCAGTGATAAATTGTAAGCCCTAAAACAAAGGAAACTCTTAAAGTTTAATATTCTTTCTATTTTCTCTTTGTGGCAATGGGAATAAAATTCACACAGCAGAAGGATAATGCACCCCATAACGTGACATGATGTACTGAGAATATGGTATTACATTCTAATGATATGCTTTCCAAAACTGTCTTTATTGTGCCAAGGAGAATCCTGCCCTTAGAGAATGCATCTGTTGAAGTGGATAGGTCATTCGAATAGACTTAAAATTTTAGTTTCTTTAGATTCTAGCATTAATATATTTCCTCTGTCAGGGGATCCCTGGGTGGCTCAGCAGTTTGGCGCCTGCCTTTGGCTCAGGGCACGGTCCTGGAGTCCCGGGATTGAGTCCCGCATCGGGCTCACGGCATGGAGCCTGCTTCTCCCTCTGCCTGTGTCTCTGCCTCTCTCTCTCTCTCTATGTCTATCATGAATAAATAAATAAATAAAATCTTTAAAGAAAAAAAGATATTTCCTCTGTCAAAGTGTACAAACGATGAAACAAAATTGACTAGCAAGAATAACAACAAAAAAAGATTGCTTGATCGATTATTTATTTATTTATTTATTTATTATTTTAACATTTTATTTATTCATGAGAGACACAGAGAGGCAGAGACATAAGCAGAGGGAGAAGCAGGCTCTCTGTAGGGAGCCCAATGGGGTACTCAGGCTCCGGACCCCAGGATCATGCCCTGAGTTGAAGGCAGATGCTCAACCACTGAGTCACCCAGGCATTCCCCACAAAAAGAATGTAAAACAGAACCAGTAATTTTTCTTTCTCTGTGTGTATGTCTAATCTCCCAAGTATTCTTGCTGTCAAAAAAAGTATATAGCAATGTAAAATATTTTATTTTGTAGATTTTATATGCATATAAAAACATATAAACATGCTTATTTATATATATGTATATTTACATATATGTATGCACATATACATATATGCATATTACATATACATATATACATATTAATATGTAGCATAGAATAGCATATATCTACTTTTAAGACAACAGTAAGACATTTTTGTACTGATTATTGAGCTATTTCGTCTATCTCATACCCATCTTTCAATACTCATGTATTGGGGCTGGGATCATGCATTTGATTTATTTTCTAGCTGTATTACTGCTATATTTAACTTACAGCAAGTGCTAGAAAAGCTAAAAAATCTGAAGACCTTTGAGTGGTCATAATATAACTAATTTGCTCACTGTTCTCAGCATCACCCTAGCAACAGCGCTCACTCTCCAGGGATAGGTAGTTAAAATGGCAGGGTTGCTTTCAATTTCCTGTTAGCACTAGCCAGCTGGGGCCTCATCCCTTAAGGTCTAAGTCCAGGCCTCACACCTGCATTTCTGAGATCCTCAGACAACAGCACTTGATGTCAGTACCCTTTAGTCATAGAGCTGAACCCTGTATCTGTGGGATCACGTTCTCAAGATTCTAGGTTTTAACCTTTTCCTTCTGTTCCCCCAGCCTTAGATGTGGCAGCTATATTCTGGCTATTATTACTTACGTGTTGCCTTAGGGCTTCGGTTTTCTCGTTTGGCTCAATTTTTAGTTATCATGTATTTTCTATCTTAAAAATTTCCAGTTTCTGATAAGATTTGTAGAGAACTGGAAGGAGACTTCCTTGCACCCTTATTATAAAAAAATACTAAAAATGTTGAGAAATAATAACTACTTTGAACACAACAGAGAACTGAAGTTGTAAAGCAAACTAAGTTGAAATCTGTAGAAAGATAGGTACCTGCAAGGAGAAACAGGATTAAAGCATAGGATGGTGTAGAACAGATGTCACTGAACACCAAATACATTGGTGAAAAGATTCAGGCAAATTGATTAAAAACTGCTAAACACTGAGCATGGATCAATGTAAAAGTGAGAAGTCTTTGGGGACTGTATTCACACCTGCTTACAGACCTTTCTTTCCAGGAACCTATCAATGTGCTCACAGGGATGGTGATGAAATCCTGGAAAAATTTTCCCTAGGACACAGTGCTAGCTACAGAAAAATAGTTGCCACTGCCCAAAGTCCACTAAAGTCATGTCCTCTGTTGTCAAAGAAAATTTTTAAGAGACATTAAAAATCACAAGGAAGACTTTGTTTAAGGTTATTGCAACTGGAGTCAGGAATATTGCAACTAAGGAGAGAGATTGAACTCAATACTATGGGAAGATTCAATACTATGGGCAAAAATAAGGTAGGTTTCCTGGAGTTCTAGAGGAATGGTGGGGGGGAGGGGGTGTTGTTCAACGGAAGTTTGTCATTTGTGCTTGTTCATTAGTGCTTACTAATTAATTACTACTAATTAGGCTCCCACTTCCAACAGAAACTGAGAAAGAGGGGTACTACTTTTCTTGATGATTGATTGCATTTCAAAGAAATGCACCTAGGTTCTTGAAAATAATATTCTTGGACTGTAAAACTGGCAAGAAGATGGGAGAGGATTTACATCTCAAAGGGGCAGAGAAAAATTTATAATTGCAAACTTTCTAAAGGAAATGTTCAAAAAGGGAGGTGGATCTAACATCAGGATGAAGTCTTTCTGAGTCATAATTGCTTTGAGGGGAACTTTAGACTCTCTTGGTCACTACCTATTCTTGCCACCACACTACAAAAAAATAAAAACAAAAACAAACAAATAATGCCTTAATCTGTGGGGAAATAGGCAAGAAAGTTATACTCGAAAGTACTGGAGGAAACTCACTATATCTGTGAAGAGAAACAGGAAAAATAAAAACTCCACCCATAGAGAAAGGGTACGAATACATGGCTACATCTGAGAATCAGAAGCAGCTTTGAAGATCACATTCCCAAGACACAGGGTCAGAGAGCCTACCTAAGACAAAGGTTTAATCAGTATCTCAGAGAATGTCCTCACTCTTATGCTTCCACCAGCATGCCAACAAACTGCTGGGGAAATTAATGGTCCAATACATCTAGGATGGCAAGGAAAGTCAGATTATCTCTAGGGATCACCACAAAACAAACACACACACACACACACAAAACCTCAGCCAAAAACCTACCCCCCCCCCAAAAAAAAAATTAAATAAATAAAAAAACCTCACAAAACCAAAAACAAATTCCAAAAAAACTAACAAAAATATTAAAATGCGTGGTATAAAACCAGATTAGTACTTAGAGGGTGTTTTATAAAATTAAGTGCTTACATTTGAAAATAAAGACTTCGTTACTAAGCAAAACTTCTCCCTTAAGAGATTAAAAAAAGAACAAATTAAATGCAAAAGAAAGAAAATAGAAATCAATAAAATCAACAACGAAAAGGAAATAAAAGGGACACCTGGGTGGCTCAGCGGTTGAGCAGCTGTCTTTGGCTCAGGGTGTGATCCCGTGCTCCGGGATGGAGTCCCCATGTCAGGCTCCTTGTGGAGAGCCTGCTTCTCCCTCTGCTTCTCCCTCTGCCTATGTCTCTGCCTCTCTCTCTCTCTCTCTGTCTCTTATGAATGAAAAAAATTTTTTTAAATCTTTAAAAAAAAAAAGGACATATAAAATAATGAATCCAGAGCCGGTTCTTGGAAAAGGTGAATAAAATTGGTACTCTAGCTGATCAATTAGATGAACACTGCCACCACCATCATCGAATATATATTTATATTTCACAATATCAGTTGTGAAAGGAAAGGCCATACTGTTGAACCCAAACAACCAAAACTATGGTTAGGAAATAAAACAAATAATGATAGAAAGCTTATAAATTGGAGAACCTCGATGAAATATATCAATACTCGAAAAACATACACTACCTAAAGCACATTCAGGAAAGAAAATATATTCTGAAGAGATCTGTATAAGCTAAACAAATGAACACAAACTTCAACAAATTGTTAACAAAATATTAATGACTCAAATATAGCATAATATAAACTGAATAATACATTACAACCAAGTCGGTTTCATCCCAGGGATGCAAAACTGATTGACAATCAGAAAACCAATCAATACAGTTTACCATTTAAAAAAAAATACAGTTTTTTCTATTGATGTAAGGAAAATATTTGTAAAACTCATTTTTGAATAAAGAAAATTTAAATCCCAGAAAATTAAGAATGAAAGGAAATATCCTTAGCCTAACAAAGGACAAGTAGCCAAAAATAAATAGATATTAAAAACACAAAAATCCCACAAAAAACAAAAAACAAAATGAAATTCAACATGTATTTCACATACTACACAAAATTTAACTCAAAATGTAGCACAGACTTAAATTTAAACATAGATCTACATATTCTCTAGAAAAAAAAATTAATGGATTTTAATAACCAGGATTTCAAGGAGAAATGACCAAATGTAGGACTAGGGCAGGGAAATAAAATAAACTTGAGGTTCATCAAAAAATAAGGGAAAAATAAACAGAGAAACAAGCAAATAAATGAATAATGGAGAATGCCAAAAGAGCAAAGGAGTCAACCTGAAAGAGTTCCCAATGATCAAAACTGAAACTATTTGAGCAAAAATAAATATTCATGAATTTGTACCCATGTTAATAAATTATTGAATACGTGAGCAAATGGAGGGAAGAATAAATCTTTCCTACAGAATTTCAAACAATGAATGTATAAAGAAAGAAGAAAATAGAAAGTGATCTTTAGATCACTTATTATTCGCTGCAATAATTATTGTATCCAAGATACACAGATGAATGCTAAATATTTAAAAGACAAAACTTTTAAAAAGAGCAGGAGTATTTCATAGTTTCAAAATTATCTCCTCCTAAATATATTTATTAATTCCTGTGGTTGTTTTAGCATATATTTACAAACTCTTTGATACTTTTCCTGCACTAAGTGTAATTTAATTCCTCTCCCCTTGACTGACAATTGAACTTAGTGACTCCCTTCATTATTCATTTAGAGTATGGAAAAGGGGGAAAAAGAGTAATTTTACAGGGGAGAAACCCTGGAGACATACCCTTAACCAATTGTTCAAAGTTAACATCATCATACTGTGTTAATATGTGTCTCTGATATGAAGGTACTTCACCTCTGTAGTATTTGAAAAGACTTGACCCCAATCTAATCATGTGAAAAATCAGGCAAACTCAAACTGAGGAACATTCTACATAATAATGGACCAGTCTTCAAAAGTGTCAAGATCATAGAAACAAGGAAAAATTGAGAAAATGCTAAAAGCCTGGGGGGGGGGGGGGGGGGGGGGGGAGGGGAGGAAGAAAAAAAAGGCTGAGGAAATTAAGGGTTTATAAATGTAATATGGTCTCCTGTATAGAAGATCATGGAAGAGGAACAAAATAAATAAATAAAATAAATAAAAAAGGTATTATGGGGGGACTGATGAGATCTGAATATAGTATATAGTTTAATCAATATTAATTTCTTAGTTTTTATCAGTGTCTCAGGATTAAACAAACACTGATATTAGAGGAAACTGGGTAAAGGATATACAAGAGCTCTTTATATAATCATTACTATTTTTGTATAGCTAAAATTATTTCAAAATGAAACAAAAGAAATATGTCTATTTTCCTGACTCAACACAAGTATCAGTGTAATCTTATATTTGGTAATAGGAATGATCCCCAAAATTAGACTCTCATAGATGGGATTCTGGGATTATTTTATTTATTTCTTGAGTTTTAATTCTGTGCTGATATCCTCAAAGATGGAAAATAAAATGATCATCTAGATTGTTTTTGATTATCTTACCACCCAAACAAAACCAAAGTAATCTGTATGTTCTGTTTCCTACCTTATACATTAGCTAACTTTTCTCACTTCCTTTGGTCTCTGACAGATTATCCTTTCAGTGCCACAACTAGAGAATGCTCTATTGAGCAACAGATAATCTGCATGCTATACTGATTAGCATGGATGTTTGACTGTTTGACAGAACCCAGAAAAACAGGACCTCAACAAGAGAAAAGTTTGTTCTTTTCTCACATATCAGATACAAGTAGATAAAGGTTGGGCATTTAAATCACCCTGTTAAGCCAAAATCTTTTAGCCTGTTTTCTGCAATACCTAGGGAATTATTCCCATCTGTATAGTACTAGAGAGGCCATCCTACCGTGTTCCCATATTAGTCAAATGGATGAGAAAAAAGGAGAAATGAGAGCATGCCCTTCACTCTTAAGGATATGATGCAGACTCTGCACAAATCATTCACCTTGAACATGTCCTATTACTTTTCTTGTGACTATGTGTGGCTGAAAATATGGATTTCAGTTGGTCCCAGCTAAAAATTCTACTAGTTTAAGAAGGGGACTATTTTATTCAGTTCCCTAAAAGTGAAGTCTCCATTTATAATAACTTATTTAGATTATTAATAGTTGTCTTCTTAATAAGACTTTAAAAATACATGAGACAGAAGCATATACTATTTTTAATTTTAATTTTATTTCATTATTTGGCATTCTGTACCTCTACCACTGACACAGTTTCTGGTATATATTATATATTCAATTAATATCCTTAATTTATATCTATATTATAATTTTACTCTAAAATACATAATTTTACTCAATCTTACTTATGTATAATTTATTATACTTCTTTCTACAGTAGTACTTATAATGGTTTGGGAGAATTCCATCCCATATCTATTTTATAATTGTTGGCTAGCTATCATCTTTTTCTTGGTTTCTAATTGAACATTAATCCAAACAATGTTGTAATAATAAACATCTTTATAGACAAATCTTTGTATATGTTTGTAATTATTTCTGTATGATTAGATTCCTAGAAGAAAATTTTCTAAGCCAAAAAATGTATACATTTTGGTGCGTTTTGATGTAAAAAGGCAAACTGCCCTTTAGAAATTCTATGTATTCATTTATGACGAATTGCCCAGCAACATTTCAATGTTCTAACACCTTTCACTATACTGAAACAGCACAGCCTGATACATTCAAACCATATCAAATATTTTCAAATCTTTTTTTTTTTTTTTTTTTTATTTTTTTTTTTTTTTATTTATGATAGTCACAGAGAGAGAGAGAGAGAGAGGCAGAGACACAGGCAGAGGGAGAAGCAGGCTCCACGCGCCAGGAGCCCGACGTGGGATTCGATCCCGGGTCTCCAGGATCGCGCCCTGGGCCAAAGGCAGGCGCCAAACCGCTGCGCCACCCAGGGATCCCCCATATCAAATATTTTCAACTTAAATTGATTTGTTCCTTATTGATCATTTTACATGTTTATTATATTTTGCCTGTGATACTGTGTAAGTAAAACATGGTGATTCAAAAGGAGTTGAACTTGCAAATTTCATCTAAGGTAAATCAATACTTTGAAGAGTTGCAATCAGAGACACAATGCTTAGGTAAGAGATAGTACTTTATCTTGTTACTTATTTAAATGATCAGATTAGGAATCCTCAATTTCTAAAAATAAAAACTTCTTTTTCATTCTATTATGTTATTTGGGAAGAACATTTTCTAGACACTTTATATTGACATATATTCACTCTTCACAAATTTGTTGAGTCTTCTAAATTGTTATTTCAATAGTATAAAATAAACAATGATGATTTCTATTATAAATATAGTTATTATGGGAAGTTGAATTTTAATGTATTTTAACTATCATGCATGTTAAAACAATTGAATTAAGTCTTCCTCAAAATAAAAAATATATTTTAAAATTTTATTGTTGGAGTGCCTAGGTGGCTCAGTCAGTTAAGCAATCTGCCTTCAGCTCAGGTCATGATTCCAGGGTTCTGGGATCTAGCAGCTGTGTCCTTGAGCTCCCTGCTCACCAGGGAGTCTGCTTCTCCATTGCCCCTTCCCTGTTCCTTCTCCTTTTTGTGTTCTTTCTGTCTTAAATAAATAAATAAACAAACAAGTAATCTAAAATACAATAAAATAAAATAAAATAAAATAAAATAAAATAAAATAAAATTGTAATGTTAAACAGTCAAAGAATTTGGGAAGCAAACCCACAAAAAAGACATTGGTTTCTTTACCCTACTGGCCATTTTGACTATAAAGATGATTGTTCTATTTTCAATGGTAATCATATATTTATTTATATGATCATTCAAAAGATACTGATGGAGGCTTTTCTTTATAAGTGGCAGAAAAAGACAATTTTACATTCCTCCCCTCTTTTGTAACCTACTGAAAATATAGAAAATTATCAAAGGAAGAAAAAAATTAAAAAAGAAATATCAACTTTCATTAAAACAAGAAAAGAGCTAAGCCATGAATCACAAATTTTTGTACAAATGTACAAAAAATGTGTTCTACACATCTAGTAGGACTACTGATGGAAACAAAAGATATCAACATGCTTTCTCAGTTCTGGGATAGTAATGTAATTGTCATAGTTCTAATTGCTTACAAGGTGGTAACTGTGTAGAAGAATTAAATCTAGAGGAAAATACCTGGATTGGATTAACAATAATCACAAAGCAACCAGCATTGCTTGATTCATCCATAAATATTGAAGAAATCTTAAAAGAAAAGGGGAAGGAGGAGGAGAAGAAAAAGATAACAATTTCACAACCCCATTTTACAAGTTTACAAGGCATTTCTCTGAGTACCCTTTGAAGCACAACTCTAAGATTACAATACAAACAGCACTTCTTAGATATAAGAAATTCAGTGACCTTAAACTGTAATCACTGCTAACGTGTCTGAATCAGTGAAAAAGATGAGATCAGGAGGCAAACCTAGAAGAAGTTTGTAAATTTCACATCTCTTCTGTTTCCTGTTCTTGAAAATGGCATAAGCTAGTGCTTCTCACCTGTAACCCGCATATGCATCACCTGGGAATTTGTTAAAAGGCACATTCTTATTTTCTTTTAAAGATTTTATTTATTTATTCATGAGAGACAGAGAGAGAGAGGCAGAGACACAGGCAGGGAGAAGCAGGCTCCATGCAGGAACTCCGATATGGGACTGGATCCCGGGACTCCAGGATTACGCCCTGAGTTGAAGGCAGAGGCTTAACCGCTGAGCCACACAGGTGTTCCAAAAGGCACATTCTAATTTGGTAGGTATGGAATACAGCCTGAAATTCTGCATTTCTATAAAGCTCAAAGATGATGCTAATGATGGTTTATAGACCATGTTTAGAATACCAAAGGCTACTATAAAAGCATAAATCTCTGATTCTTCCACTCACAGTTTATATGCTTATGCATTATATCTTAACTCCAAAACAGAATTGATTTTTTAAAGGAAAATTGATATTTAAGGAGTAATACCTTCATGAAATAAGGTAAAACAAGAACCAAAATTAGTAAAACAAAACTTTAAACATGTAGAAACAAAAAGGAAAGGAATGTTATTGTATCTATATTACAGAAAAGAAGCTACACTCTTTATAATAAGAATTTAAGTAAAATTTTCCATAGCTAGATTGCATCCAGTGGAAGAGCAAACTGTTAAACTGGAAAAACAAGGACATCCTTTCAGTCTTGAAAGAGTTGAGATTATTAAAACTCAGGATGCAGAAAGTTGGAAAGAGCATCTCTCCTACCCTAAATTACAGGAAAACAGCAAAATCATATCTTGAGACCAAAGGTTGAAGAGCAATATGTACATTATATATATGTGTACATGTACGTATATACACATACATATATATGTATGAATGTATTAGAAATGGATTTTCTATTAACTTACCAAGATAATTATTTTTTTTTTTTTATTTTTTATTTTTTTTTAATTTTTTATTTATTTATGATAGTCACAGAGAGAGAGAGAGAGGCAGAGACACAGGCAGAGGGAGAAGCAGGCTCCATGCACCAGGAGCCCGACGTGGGATTCGATCCCGGGTCTCCAGGATCGCGCCCTGGGCCAAAGGCAGGCGCCAAACCACTGCGCCACCCAGGGATCCCCCTTTACCAAGATAATTAAATTAATAAGATAGTTGTTGCTTTAACTGCCGCTAGGGCAACTAGATAGCCATATCAAAAAAGAAGAAAGAAAGAAGAAAGAAAGAAAGAAGAAAGAAAGAAAGAAAGAAAGAAAGAAAGAAAGAAAGAAAGAAAGAAAGAAAGAAGAAAGAAAGAAAGAAAAAAGGAAAGAAAGAAAGAAAGAAAGAAAGAAAGAAAGAAAGAAAGAAAGAAAGAAGAAAGAAGGAAAGAGAAGGAAACTTTGATACATACTTCTTACCATATACAAGTATTAACTCTGAACTACAGACCTAAATATAAAATCTGACCTATAAGACTACTAGAGAAAAACATAGTTAAAATCTTTGTGACCTTACATTAGACCAAGTTTTTTTTTTTTTTACATAGGATTCAAAAAACATGAACAATAATTTAAAAATAATTAAATAAAAAAAAAAAATTAAATAAATTGGACTTTATCAAATTATAATATTATCTTTGAAAGATCCTGAAAAGAAAATGAACACCAGACGTAGACTGGAAGAATTAAAAACCTTTATCTAAGTAAGGAATCACAAGCAGTGTATATAAGAATACTCTCAACCCAATATAAATAAATGGCCAAAATATTTGAATAGACACTTCACTACAAAATAAGTATGGAGGGGAAAATAATCACATGAAAAGATACAAATAATATTTAGTTTTTTTGAGAAAAAGAATTATAAAAAATGATATACCATTATTCCCAATCCATTAGAATGGCTTCAAGGAAACATAACAAAGTGCGACAATCCCCTAGTACTGCCAAGGATGCCTTCAGCTGTAGCTCTCCTACTCATTATTGAAAATGCAAATGCAAAATGGCACAGTTTGGTAGTTCTTACAGAATTAAACATGCATTTAAGAATCAACCCAGCCATCCCATTCATATGTCTGCTCACCAGATATAAAAACTCAAGTCCACAGAAAAATCAGTACATGAATATTTATATTAACATTTTCTGTAATTGTCAAAGTCTGGAAACGGTACAATGTCCAAAAAATAGTAACGGATAAACAAACCACATGTGACTCATCATACAATGAAATGCCACTTAGAAAAAAACTATATATATATATATATATATACTTTCATATATATATGTATATATGAAAAAAGTGAACTCAAAAGACCACATACTGTATGATTCTAAAAATATGACAAGTACTTTTGAGTTTTCCTAATCTGATGGATAAAAATGGTGTTTTAGTATCTTTTTGTTTGGCTTACTATGTGTGACACTATCTTTTCATATTTCTATTTCATTTTTTCTGAACTGCCAGCATATATCTTTTGACTGTACATATATTTTACCCATTTTTAAAAATTAGATGTTTGGCTCTTTCTCCTTAATCTTATCGTAAAATTTATAGTAAATTCATGATTCATAGCATTGATTTTTAATAATACACAGAATTTTCTATGATAAAATTGTAGCTAATAAATGTTTTCATTGATATTTTCACGTTACATGGCAAATTACAACTTAGATATCACTGTTAAATTATTTCACAATTAAACCATGAAACACAGTTAAATGCTTGAAGAAAACATAGTATAATAAGTGGTCAGAGGGTGTAAGCAGAAGGTGTTTGGTAGAAATATTATGAAAGAGGCACTTTGTCAATCCTATGTAATCAGCAAATGTTCTCCAAGGAATTGTGTGTTGCCTATTCTCATTCTTTCTATTTTAAATATTAAATCTCTAAAGTAGTATTCCCTTCTTCAATAATTTAATTTGGCAAGAGTCCAGCAGATTATGTATTAGATGGGAAAGGATTGAGTAAAAATAATTTTATTTCTTCATTGAAAAGTACCACAGCACTCATTTCTGTAACTCACATTCAATTCAAATACTAGATCTGCAACTGGTATGTTATTTTCTACAAGTGCATTATAAAACCCCTCTGCCAACAGGAACATTTTAATGTCAGTGAGATATTGAAGTAATTAAAATATAAACTCCATGCTGCTTCATCTATCTCTATCCAAATGGCAAGTTTATTTTACTGAATCTCCATTATTGAGTGCCAAAATTGCCTATGCCCTATATTAGTCATTTAAAAGAATAGGTTCTGCTTTATTACTAGATCCAACATAAATTGACCAATATATGTAACCAACTAAATTACAATTGCTTACACTTAGATATTTCATTTCTGTTAACAATTCTTTGGCCAATATGTAATGCAAAATAGCAAATCAAACACTGCATAACAATTCTGATCACAAATATAGCATTCTTAACATCTATTCATTTAACATGCAGTTTAATATCAATTTTTACATCATTAGGTAATTAGAAAGACAGCATAACCGTGGCAATCATTGTTTTCTCTTTAATATTAATGATGAATTTCCCACATTATCACATTTGAGTTTTTTTTTATAATTTTAAGAAGGGATTAACTATTTGCATGTGTTAACTTAAATAAAGAAAATAAACTGAGACAAGCACAAATTATCAGAAATTAGTATATATGGGAATAGCAGAGGAATTGCAATTTGGGACATGCAAACTGTAGTGATTACAGGTTAGTTCCTTGGGGGATCTGCAGTAGAGTATGCTTGTTGACAAGAAGTGCAAAAAGGAGGAGAGGGAAGTCCAGTCAGGTTCTAAGCAGGAAATTCATTGGCTTGAAGATGGGCAGAGATTCTTGTAGATATTTACTGAACAAAAGATCAGTGTCAGTCTTCTGTAAATCAGGCATTTCAGGAAATCAGTCTCTCAGTTCTTAAGTTCTATGCTTTTGAGTGTACATGCATGAGATTGTCCATTTCTTTTCTGTTGGTACCATCTTAGATTAATATCCTTTCACACATATACTACCTTTTCAAAATGCTTGTCATTTGATGTTTGCCATATCAGTTCTACCTCCATATTAATGCACCATCATACAGATCCAGCAATAAGCCATTCAGAATTATATACCTCATAAAGAGAATAATTGCATATATTTCAGTGACTTGTAAGTTCTAAAGCTCTTGTATGCATATTATTTTAGTTGATCCTTACAACAAACCATGTATAATTGGGAAAGCAGTTCATTGACTATTTTACTCACAGAAGAATTTAGGATCCCAAAAATGTACTGCCTTGACATTAGTCACTGGTTAATAGGGAACAAGACTTAGATTCCCAAACAACGGTCTGACTCCAAAATCAGGGATGTCCTTTGTATCAGATCTCTGACATTAACTGCATACATTTAGAAATAAAATGAGAAAGTTCTTTGTGGTTTTACCTACCTTTCTTGGTGAGGAGTAGGGTGGAGAACTCAAATATCAAGTAAAATTGTGACATATATGGTCAATTTTAACTAATGCAATGCATGCTTTTGTATATTAAAAATTTCATGTGGTAAATTTGCATTAAGATTTTGATAAAAATTATAGATCAGATACTGGTGTAATATATTGTTTCACAGTTAAACTATGGAAAACAAACTAGTATTTTCTGACTTGGATCATACAGAACATGGGTTGCTATAAATTAAACAAAAAATTCTGAAAATTGAAACAGATTAATTATAGTTCTCTAAGTGTATATTTAATAGTACACTATTTCAGTACTTGATAAAAAGATATTAGGCACAAATATTAGCTGATTTTTATACTAGATTTTAAACATTTTAAAGGAGAGAGAAAAATACTATCTAGGATAATAAATGAAAATTCAGTGGCAACATACTCAATTTTACTTAATGTTTTACAACTTAACATGAATAAAAAGCATTCTCTCTCCTACTTTTGAAAGCACATTTTGAAATATATGAACCCTATTGATGACATTTTTAGTCTTTGTGATTATTCTGAATTTCTTCTGTTGAAAAGAAATAGGCCCCATAAAATAGGGTCACTTATGTTAAGTCTTACCAAGACTCAATACCTAACCTAATTGCAGTTTCAGTCTTTCCCAGGAGTAGAATTTTAAATCCATCAGTCTGGAATTTCTTGATAAAACCCCCAGGCCTTCTCCCTAAGGGAAGGTGACCTTGCTTGAAATAATCTTTTCTTTTCTTTTTCTAATAACTTCCTTGTCCCAATCCTTT
Source organism: Vulpes lagopus (assembly GCF_018345385.1). Classification (NCBI taxonomy): domain Eukaryota; kingdom Metazoa; phylum Chordata; class Mammalia; order Carnivora; family Canidae; genus Vulpes; species Vulpes lagopus. Next base: position 126,846,476 of record NC_054824.1, on the reverse strand, counting down.
CTGCCTATAAAATCCTCCACTTTGTACAATAGCATCAGTTTGTTAGGTGGGATGCCACCTGATTCATGAATCCTTGAATAAAGTCAATTAGATCTTTAATCAGTTGAATTTTTGTTCAATACTTGTGTTTCTGTAGTTATATCAACTAGAGCAGAGTTCATTGATTCTTTTCAAGTTACCTGATTCTGTGGATCTTTTTTAATTCACAGAAGTGAATTTATAGCTTTTTAACTTTAAAAATCGATATAAAGGTAACAAGACCAACACATTGAATAACCAAGTAGGATACTATGATTTATAATCAAAATGTTTGTTACTGAACCTAAATTCAATCTACTTCCCACAGGGCAGTAAAGTAAGTTGAGGAACAAGTTATCAAAGCCACAAATACAACTTTAGTCTGGAAGGTCAACTACCTGAAAAAATGGCAGACTAATGTGTCAAATAACCATCTTACCATCTTGGTGCAGGCAGCAGATTTTAAAGGGGAAAGGAAGGGAAAATAAGACTTATTCAAAGGAAATAAGCCTCAAAACAGATGAAATCAAAGGTTAATTTTAACTTTTCAGAGGAACTTGTAGGCTCTAGGTCTGGTTATCCATTTGTCTTAAGTTGCTGGCTGTGGTCATAACTGTCTTGTGCTTTTGGATTAGTCTCAGTTGCATTCTTTTAGTTCCCTAGGGAGCTTTAAACAATATTATTGTCTTGGTTACCGTTCAAGCTTCAGATTACATTTCAGTTACGTGCAGGATGTTAACATTATTTGATTTTTGTTGTAGGTCAGGGTTTCTTCTGTATAGATTATCCTACTTTCAAACAATTCAAGGCAGAAGAGAAGGTGGGCCCTCAAAATAGCATGAGTTCTGCTACAAATAAATATATTTGGTCCTCAACCTTGTTCCAGGCACAGAGCTCCTCAACTCTTGGAATTTCCTGTGATAAGAGCAATAAATGTGTCTTTTGTTATGTTAATGAGTGACTTCTGGGAAGCCTTTAGGTGACCTAAGGATGGAGGCTGGTTGCCCAAGGAACCTCAAATGATTAGGGCCTAGAACTTTCAGTATCCACCCCCAAACTCCAGAGAGGGAAGAGGAGCTACAGGCTGAATAAATTGCCAATGTTCAATCATTTAATTAGTCATGACTATCTAATGAAGCCTCCATAAAAACCCAAAATGCAGGATTCAAAGAGCTCTTGGTTAGTGAACACAGACGTGCTAGGTGAGTAGCACACCTGGAGAAGGGATGAAGCTCTGTGCCCTTTCCTTTTACCTTGCCCTATGCATCTCTTCTTAGCCATTCTTGAGTTATATTATTTTATAATAAACCAAACATCTAGTAATCAAAATGTTTCTCTGAGTTCTAACAAATCAGAGAAGCCAGAGTAGCAATTTAATCAAAACCAAGGAGGAGGTCTTTGAAACCTCCAATCTGCAGCCAGTGAGTCAGAAACACAGCTAATAACCCAGATTTTTTATTGGTATCTGAAGTAGGGGGACAGTCTTATAGGACTGGATCTTTAACCAGTGCAATCTGATGCTGTCTCCTGGTAGATAGTGTCAGAATTGAATCCAATTGTAGGACATAGCTGGTATCTGGAGAGCTGCTTAATGTTCCGTGGGCACAATTCATCCCCTGTAGTGGAACTGGATGTAAGAAAACCTATTTACTCAGAAGTTGCTAGTAGAGGTAAGAATTTGTCATTTGAGAAGATAATTCCATGTTTCATAACAATATGTAAAGAACATTAGTGCTTGATAATACTTTAAAAAATATCTAATATCTTTCCTTAATTTCATGAAACTCAAGAACAAAGTAAAAAAAAAAAAAAAAAAGATTATTGAATTATTGTAACTGGTTAATGCAAAAGCCAAAACTAGAAGTTTAAACCCTTACATGTTTGACTGCAGAGTATCCCAGAATAAAAATTTACCATATTTAAATAGTCTTCAATTAAATGAGATGAAGTTTCTAGTATTTTGCTTTTGCCAACCATGGGGTTGTGAATGTATTTTTGAAATTTCTTAATGTACTGTTCTTAAATTCTGCAAGGCAGATTCACTGAAGTGGGATTGCTAAATCAAAGATAAAAAATTGTTTAATTTACTTTGACATTACTACCAATATCTGTTCTACCAATTTGCACAACTGTCAACATTTAGGAGGGCAGTATTTTTTAACTTTTTTGGGTAATATCAATGATTTTTATGGCTTTTCTCATAACTACCCATGTTTATTATTACAAATTCAAGCAGTATTGAGAAGAAAAAGGAAACTACCTCAAATTCCCTCACCTCAAAATACTTAGTGCTAATATTTGGCAAACAGGACTGCAGACATTCCTTACTTCCTTTATAAAAGAGTGATAGGATAGTCTAACACCATAAATATAGACACATAAAATCATTAAAATGGTAACATTATATATGTTATATTTAATTGGAAATTATTAAAGTTTACTTGAATTAAATAATAAAAAAGTGAAATTGAAGAATTTGATGAGTTTCTGAGAAATGGTTATCATAAATGATATTAGTTCCTGCAAGTGTATACTAATTTTTTTTTCTTTTGTTAAGGTTTCCTCGCATATGTTTGGAGCATCTCCAACTTTAAGAGCCTTAATAGGAACCAGAGTGGTCTTCCTTATACAAAAGTTAAGCATTCTGCATTAGGGTACTTTGAATGAAGAGGTACAAAGGCTAAATAGATAAATAAATAAATGAGATAAGGAGAAGTTTTTCTGATTGTGATGTCACCATCAGCAGTAGGGTGACCAACTTTTCAGATACCAACCTGAGGCACAGTTATAATTGACTTTGTTCAAAACCACAGAAATATAGTATATAAAAATCATATATATATGTGTAATTACATTAACATGAAATATGAAAATATTCTTTTGAAATTATGTTATTCTATATTTTTTGTTATATAAATTCTATTATTTAAAAAAAACACTAAAACCAGTTAACAGTGGCTATCAGTAGTAATTATTTAAAAATATGTGAGAAAAAATTACATTTTATATTTCTTTCTTTTGATAAAACAATGCAATACTTTTTAAAGCTATTATATATTCAAATTCTACAATGTAACTGTATACTTTAAAAAATACATACGTGTAAGATTTTTTAAAAGAGAATACAAATAAAACAAAACTAATTAAACAGGTATTACCTATATTTTATTTTTAAGGATGACTTTTTTTCTCTCATCAGTGAGAGACTGACTTTCATTTTTAAAAATAAAATATAGGTAATATTTGTTTTTGATGTTTCCTTTTCCAGTAATACTTCTCTGAAAGTATACTTCCCTGCAACCTTTAGGCACTCTTTTTTCTTTTATGTGTTGGTAATATTTCATATAGTCAAATATAAAATTCACTTTATAATAGCTCTGCTTTTATTAAATTGTATTAAACTGATCACTAGTATTATCTCAATCTGAAGATATCAAACTAATAGGTTCTCAAAGAGAGTGAGCATAGCATCTTTATACATCCATAAATTTATCATATAGGCCACCCATATGTGAAATGCTCATCATTTTTTAATACATAAATGATAAAGCAGGGACCACAATATTGGCAATACTGGATAGAATCAGGTAAGAAAAGCTATGTCACTCTACCAGTGGGATAAGGTGAAGAGGGATTTTTTAACAACTATGAGCAACAGAAAACCATGAAATCTGCTGCAAATATATATTTTCTAGCCATAGAGGAAATATTTTTACATGAAACAGAAATTGGAGGAAATAAAACAATTTTACATTCACTGAATCAATTACATACATTGTGATAGCATTTCTCTGTTTTGAGTTTTTGTCTGAATCCTTTAGTTAGATGGCGATGTCTACAAACTATGCACCTCCTTAAAAAGAGTAGTAATTATATGTTCTTAAAAGTAGAATACATAATTATTCAATTTGTGAGCACATTGAGTCAATTTTCAGTTTTCCTGACTTTGGTAATAAAACTATACATTTCAAGAGAAATAAATAGCACAATAATTATATTCCTTTACAACAGTAAAGGATGCTTTTCCAACTTAAGTATTTTCATTACAAAGCACTGTATATATACATGACAATAATAATCTTCTCAATCTATATAAGGAAAACTGACATTAGAGAAAGGTAAAGGTCCCTACACAAAGCCACATGATTTTCAAGTGTCATATATTCCAATTAATCAATATTTATTAAATGGATACTATATGTACATTCTCTTCAAGAACCTTCATATAGGGATCCCTGGGTGGCGCAGCAGTTTGGCGCCTGCCTTTGACCCAGGGCATGATCCTGGAGACCCGGGATGGAATCCCACATCAGGCTCCCGGTGCATGGAGCCTGCTTCTCCCTCCGCCTGTGTCTCTGCCTCTCTCTCTCTCTCTCTGTGACTATCATAAAAAAAAAAAAAAAAAAAAAAAAAAAAAAAAAAAAAAAAAAAAAACAAAAAAAAAACCTTCATATAAGTGGTAAACAAATTGGGCAAGATCCATCCTCATAGAATTTTCATTCTAGTAGAAAAATATGGTAGTGGACAGTACCATAAAATACTTAATTATTTAGTAAAGGCAATTTCATAATTCCAGATATACAAAAATAAATTGTAGTAGATGTTGGGAATTATGTTACGTTGGATTATTAATAGTAGACCTCTCAAAAATACAAAAAAAAATTTTTAAAAATAAAAACATAAATCAAAGTAGGCTTCTCTCTGGAGGTGGTTATATTTGACATATTTAGATGAGACCTCCATGAAATATAAGGATCAAACCAGGAGATCCTTGGGTGGCTCAGTGGTTTAGTGCCTGCCTTTGGCCTAGGGCATGATCCTGGAGTCCTGGGATTGAGTTCCGCATTGGGCTCCCTAAATGGAGCCTGCTTCTCTTCTCCTTCTGCCTGTGTCTCTGCCTCTCTCTCTCTCTCTCTCTCTCTCTCATGAATAAATAAATAAAATCTTAAAAAAAAAGGATCGAACCAAAGCATTTAATATCAGAGATTTCTTGTCAGAAGGAATGAGTTTGGCATGTCCAAACTAAAAATAGAGTTTTTAAAAAATATTTTATTTATTCATGAGAGACATAGAAAGAGGCTGAGACACAGGCAGAGGGAGAAGCAGGCTCCATGCAGGGAGCAGGAGACCTACTAAAAATAGAGATTGGGTAGCCCTGATGGCTCAAAGGTTTAGCGCTGCCTTCAGCCCAGGGTGTGATCCTGGAGACTCGGGATTGAGTCCCTAGTCGGGGTCCCTGCACGGAGCCTGCAGTTCCATCTGCCTGTGTCTCTGTCTGTCTCTCATGAATAAATAAATAAAATCTGAAGAAAAAAAATACTTATCATCTGTGGCTGGAGGAAACTGAGCTAGAGAGACGGGGAAGTAGGAAAGCATGGAAATCTAATATATTCATCACTAAGTTTTGGAGATTCCCTCTCATAAGCCCTTATTCTATTAGAAATACACACCTATTAATCATAATCCACAACATTAAAAACTAAATCAAAACCTAAAAACATCTGTAAGGAACTTTCTTTGTTCTTACATTTACCATCTTTTGTCTCCATTAAGTTGTTCCATTCTAATTGCTGCAAACACTGAAGAGGTTCCAGGTTTATCTCAAGTAAGAGACCTGAAAGCAAAGGTGACTCAAGAGCAACTCAGTAACCAACAACATTTGATAATTAAATTTTAAGTCAGGAATATATAACCTTGACTTGTTCCAGCACAATGGCTGAAACACTGACAGATTAGATGAAACTTATGTGTGCAAGAAATGTCCAGTTTTCATAATCATACACAAAATAGTACATTATTATAAATACAAAGACAGGATAAAGAAAGTATTATATTTGGTTGGGAAATAGGTCAATACTTGATTTGCCTTTAAAATGATGAACTTCTTTTAACTGTAATATACTTATTCTAAGGACAAAAAGATTTTCTATTAAGCCATCTACATCTACTCCTTTACCTTTCTCATTCCTATAACAAACACATGTCTTAACATCTTTATGAGATACAGCTTACATTCAATGAAATGCACATGCTTAAACTTGATAATTTGATAAGTTTTGACATAAGTATACAGGGGCAAAACCAAGATAATGAATATATCAATCACTCAAAGAAGTCTCCTTAGAAAGTATAGATATGGAAAGTTGTAGCCTTACACTACCTGATTCCAAGAATTACTACATAGCTGCAGTAATCAAGACAGCATGGTATTGGTGAAATATAGACATATAGTTCAATGGAACAAAATAGACTTTAGTAATGGAACTACACAGATAAGACCAATAAGTTTCCAACAAAACTACTGAGATAAACAAAAGGAAAATGAAATATCTTTGAAACAAATAATGAAGGAAAGACTGGATATCCCAATGGATTAAAGAAAAATAATATGTCAATTATTACTTATGACAATCAATTAAAAAAATTAGCTAAAACTACAAAATACCTAGAAAAGTATTTCATAAACTTGGAGTAGGCAAATATTTCTTAAATAGCACACAAAAAAGCATATGTCATTGGAAAAAAGATGCAACATTGAACTTTATAAAATCTTTTTAAAAGCTATTGGTCCTTGAGCAGCCCGGTGACTTATTGGTTTAGTGCCAACTTCGGCCCAGGGCATGATTCTGGAGACCCGGGATCGAGTCCCACATCAGACTCCCTGCATGGAACCTGCTTCTCCCTCTGCCTGTGTCTCTACCTTTCCATGTCTCTCATGAATAAATAAATAAAATCTTAAAAAATATATATTGGTTCCTAAAACACAAAATTAAGAAAATGAAGTACAAGCTACAGAAGGGGAAAATAATATTTGTATCATTTTCATAAAATATGTAATATTAAACAACAAAAGAAACTTTACAATTTATAGTGAGATAGCCTACATAACCAAAAATATTTGAATAGAAGATGTATAAACACCAAGCATATAAAAAATGTTCAGTATTATTAATCGTTACTGAATTGCAAATTAAAAATCTCAATAAGAGTACTACACAACCATTAGAATAACTAATATTAAAAAGTATACAACTATGTTAGAATCTATACCTTCCATTTAGACATTTTAAGAGAAATAAAACATGTCCAATAAATAACTTTATGTTCATGTTAATAATAAATTTATTCATAGTTTCCAAAACCAAAAATACTCAAATAAACATTCATAGATGTATGGGAAACAAAAGAGGTATAGTTTGCAATGGAATACTACTCAGCATTAGAAATGAATTCTAATACCAGAAACAATGAGTAAAAATCACTTTACTAAATGCAAGAAAACTCAAAAGAATAAACAAATAACTAAATACTAGAAATAAAAAATTCCAGTAGATGCAAATAAACTCCAGTGATAGCAGGAAGATCAGGGTGTTCTTTAAGCTGGGTATAAAGATAAGGATGCAATCCAATGAAGTATGGGAAATATTGTGGTGTTGATGGAGATGTTTTGCATTTGAATGCAGCAGTGGCATATGGGTACAGATCTGTCAAACAGTATTGAAACTGATACTTCAAACAACTACAGCTTATTATATTTAAATTATACATTCATAAAGTTTATCAAAGTTACAAAATATATGGAGTTCTATTTCTGGTCTGCCTGAATATGCTTTTACAGGAAAGATGACACTCAAACAGGTAAGAACTATAATATTCAAATAAAATGAAAAAAAAAAAAAAGTCCTACCTGAAGGTGCTGGAGAGTGAAATAAAGCAGGCAGATTTTGCATTAACTGAGATTCCTGTCTTATCTGTCTTCTAACCAGAGATTAAGTCACAATCATTGCTGTTTGCTATGGCCAAAACTTTGGTAGAAAATCTGCAATCTTGCTGGTCCTAAGAACCCTGGTGGGTAATCTATGACTATTGCAGTCACGATCAATGGGAAAAATAATAATATATATTATCTAAATAGTATTTTAATTTATAGAATTATATTATTTATATGATACTATTATTTATTTAATAACAGAGGGACAAAGAGGACACCAAAATATGTAAACTCTGCACAGATATTTGAGTATCAGGCTAAATCCTGAAACATGTATTTGCTAAGCAAATAGCAAGCAAGTGAATCAAAACTAAAAACATGGAACCAAAATATCAGCTATAGCCCAATGCAACTTGAGTCTTGCTAAACAAAAAGAATCTACATGTTTTGGAAAAGTAAAACAGAATCCAATATTTCCACAATATATCATCCCAATATTCAGGATGCAATCCAAATTATAGTCATACAAAGTAATTGGCCCAAAAGATAATTCAGATAATGGAGACCTATAACAGGAATTCTTAGCAGAAAACAATTTTAAAGTAGCTATCTCACTATGGCCAATAGAGTAAAGCATGATCATGATGAATACAAAGATAGGAAATGTCCGTTTGTTGTTGTTGTTAAACATATATTTTATTTATTCATGAGAGACACAGAGAGAGGCAGAGACATAGACAGAGGGAAAAGCAGACTCCTTGCAGGAAGTCCGAAGTGGGGCTTGATCTCAGGACCCCAGGATCACGACCTGAGCCAAAGGCAGGTGCCCCAGGATAGGAAATTTCTATAGAGAAATAGAAACTATAAAGTTAAACTAACTGAAAATCTTAATACTAAAACAAAAGCAAAAACAAAAACAAAAACCTGGAATTATAAAACAAACAAAACCCAAACCCAAAACAAAACAAAACAAAACAAAATAACTGGACCAGCTGTGGTAGGCAGAATAATGCCACTTTCTCTCCTGGAAAGGAGTCTGAGTCCTAATACCCAGAACTGGTAAATATGTTAACTTACATGGCAAGAGAAGTTTTGAAAACATAATTGAAGTTAAGGACCTTGAACTGGGGAAATTATATGGGATCATTTGAGTGACCTCAATCTAACTACATGAATCCTTAAAATCCATAATCTTTTCTAAGCCTCAAAGAGAAATTTGATAATAGAAGAAGAATTAGAGAAATGTGATTTTTTTTTGGCGGGGGAGGTGGTTTGAAGATGAAGAAAACCAAAGCCAAGAAATGTGAGTAGTCTATAGAAAATGGAACAGGCATAGGAAGATGTTATCCTTGAGGCCCTCCTTAAGAACACAGCCCTGTTAATATCTTGATTTTATCCCCTAAGACTTAATTAACAGCAAAAGAAGATGACAGGAAACAGTAAATGAACTTGAAGACAAAGTATTTATTCACTTAGAAAAATCTTGAAAGAGAAAAAAAGATTGAAAACATGTGCAGAGCCTCAGGCCATGTGATAAAGTATCAAATGGTCTAACATAAGAGTAAGTAGACTCCATATCCAGCATGGCACCCAACGCAGGCTTGAACTCATGACCCTGAGATCAAGACCTGAGCTGAGATTAAGAGTCAAAAGCTCAAACAACTGAGCTACCCAGGTACCCCAAGATATATCTAAAGCAACAGGAAGAAATGGCTTATTACATATAGGTGTAGATTATTCAAAATACTCTCTGAATTCTCAACAAGAACAACAGAGGCCAGAAGACAGTGGACTAGCATATTTAAAATAAAAAAAAAGAACTAAAATCTGTGAACTCAGAATTCTATATCTAATAAAACAAGCCTTCAAGAGTGAAGATTACATAAAAACATTTTTACATTCAAAGAAACAAAGATTATTTGTTGATAGCAAACCTTAACTAAAAGAAAAGCTTGAGGAAGTTCTTCAAGTTAAAAGAAAATGAGGCTAGATGAAAATCTGGTTCTTTAGGAAAGAATAAAAAACAGCAAAAATCATAATCTAGATAAATATAAAAAATGAGAAAATAGAAAATCAAAACTGTAGCAAAACAAATGCATCAAATCAGGCAGATTTTAAAAGACTTATAATCTTAATTAATGAGACCAGAGCAGCTGTTAAGCTAGGGCAAATTTTGCCCACCACTCTGGCAATCATCTTATGAATACACACAACATTCCTTGTGAATTAACAGTTAATGGATATATTACCTATTTCCTGTGAACATAATCCCTGCGTGAGCTCAGGACACTGTTCATCTTACTCCTTTCGGGTGGTGTGGTAGGCAGGATAATGATCCCCAAAAATGTGCTCCTCCTTATCCTGGAATTTGTGAATTTTGCCCTACATAAAGAGTGGAAGTTAGAGTTGAAAATTGAATTAAGTTTGCTAATCAGCAGCATTTAAAATGAAGCTGTTGTCCTTGATCACTTAATTTGGCCAAATATAATTACATATGCTCTTAGAGTTAGAAGAGAAATATTAAAAACAAAAACAACAGCAAAGTTCCCTAAACCTAAAACTTGAATTAAAAACAAAATAATTATCACTATAGGAGTAGAAATTGAATTTAATAAAAGTACTTGGTTTAAAATTAAAAGGAAGCAGAGGTCTAGAAGTGTGATGCTTGCAGAGTATCAAGGATTAAATATATTCCCCTCAATGCGGGATAATAATTGAGAAAAATTATCCATAAAATATGAAATTATATATTGATATAAAGTATTATTCAGGAGAAATAAATAAAATATCTAGAGACATGAAAACACAAAACATTTATCATCCAGAGACTTCTTAGTGAACACTTTTTAAGGAAATAATTAAACAAAAACACAAAGAGTTTTCAGAAGTGTGAATCAATAACTCAATAAATGATGAGTATACATATAGGGAAAGATATTGGTAAAATTAATGAAAAAAAGTATTAAGACAATATTTAAAAAAGGTTGTGTTTAGGCCAGCTATCAGCAAAAGTGTGCTTTAAGGGAGATGGAGTGATGTAAGACACTCTTGGGCAGCCCGGGTGGCTCAGCGGTTTAGTGCCGCCTTCAGCCCAGGGCCTGATCCTAAAGACATGGAATCAAGTCCCACATCGGGCTCCCTTCATGGAGCCTGCTTCTCCCTCTGCCCGTGTCTCTACTTCTCTCTCTCTCTCTCTCTGTCTCTCATGAATAAATGAAATCTTAAAAAAAAAAAAAAAAAAAAAGGAAGACATTCTGGTCAATATGCCCTTCTAGTGCTTCATTCTCACTATGATAACCTCAGTGGCTAGGACAGCCACCAAGCAGTGGGATACCTGAACACCTTCAGACTTTACCTAACTGACATCTAGGAGAATAAGATGACTGCCACTGAGAAAGCCATACAGTGAGAGGTAAGCACACAAAACAGTAACGAGACCAAAATTACTTGTTTTAAATATATAAATAAATTTAAATAAAGTTTACAAAATGGAAAATAAAGATACAAAACAATTATATCATAGTGGATACTTAAAAGGAATGGGGTGGAGGATTTTTGGGGAATTAAAAGATATGGCTTTATATACAACTCTTACATTTAATTCCCTAAGAAAGTCTGAAATATGGCAAATGCTAATATTTGCTAAGTCTGGCAATATATTATGGTGATTTTGATGTTTGCTTTAAATCTTGATGCCCTTCTTATTTTAAAATATACAATTATAAAAACAATAAAGAAGAAAAAGAATAAAATGTGAGTGGAAAAATACATGGTAGCACATTCATTATATTAAAGGAGCTTAGTAGTGTAGTTTAATAATATCCTGTGATAGGATGTTATTAAATCAAGTGCAGGGCCCTTCTGAACGCAAGGCCCTGTGACATTGCTTGGGTTGATCAAAAACCCAAAAAGCAGATCCTGAATGAAAGTTGATCACATCTCATGCTTTTAACTCCGCATGCTTACAAAGCTCCTCTTGTGTAGGTTGCATGGACTCAGCTCAACATTAAGTCGCTTCTCACCCACAATTTTTATTTCAGTAATCAAGCTGTAGTGGCAAGACTGAAGAAGAGATGGAGGGAGCATGTGACAATCAGGCTTATGGTACCTTCCATAGTAAAGTCGATGGTCCTTTTCTCTACACTTTTTCTTCAATATTCTTCACAGTTCCCCTAAGTGCACTTTTCTAGATTTTTGTGATTGCATCCATCTGAAGAGCTTTCATATTTCTATTCTAACCACATTATAACCAAACAAAAAATAAAAACAATGCTCAAGTTGAACATGAAATCACAACTCAATTTTAAAGACAGGAAAGGACAGAAGAAGGAAGGACAGCATGGTTAAAGATTAGAGAATTGCCATGGTAATTTGAGTCAACAGTCCTTTAAGCTAGAACCTAAATTTATGAACAGAAGCTTTTAATAAACTATGCAACATTCCCCATGAATACAAGTGGTTGTGTTAAATTATGCTAAATGAAAGAGTAAATGCTATGCTTTTATTTTTGCTCTAAGTGACACATTGGTACACTAGCACATGAAAAAGGATATAATTCAAACAAAACTAACAAAATGAAGATTTGAAACTTTAAATGAATTTTAAAAAGTGCAAGAAGATTTTTGGTGAATAAAATGATAGAGAAACTACAGAGCAGATTCTTTTTATCATATTATGAAATAAAATGAAGTCTATCTATTTTCTCTCCCATTGTGAAAAGCACAAAGGAAAACAGGACATAGTATTTAACTATGCTTTGTTAAATATATATTTTTTACTATACCCAAACTTTTATGAAGGATGGGATAAGAGAGAACCACAAAGAACCCTGAACTCTCTTTTTAATATGCTTATTTATTTGCAGTGGTATGTTAAAAGCAATTCTTACACTACTGTAGATATATTAAGGAACTAAGAAAATGAATAAACACATTTTTGTTATTAAGAACCAGGATTTGCTGTATAGAAGAAGGAAAATATCAATGTGGATTGGAGAAAGGCAGAAAAGATCACTGAATCTTCAGTTGCAGTTGTGACTAGTGTTGTCTATGTAAACTAATTATATATTATTATACATATATATTATATACCATATACTCAATATTGCTATTCAAGACATGCTTTACAATTTTAAGAATGAGACTGCTGTACATCCTTGCATCTATGGTGCTAGGTGAATGTGAGAAGGTGACAAGGACTGAAAATAATTTGTTGCCTAAAAAAAAAGAAAAAAATAAAAAGAAAGAAAGCCTGTTTGTAAGCATTTAAATATGCTTAAGTGCCTCTCACTACCTACATCATGGCTTTGTGGGTTTGTTTTGTGTGCATGTATTGTATTGTAATTAATTCTCAATGAAAAAAAAATAATTGTCCTGAATTCTAATATTGGTATTCTTTATTGGTTAATGTATATCAGATATATAATTTATTTAGAAATGAAGAAGATCCTACTAAATATATATGCATGTTCTTAGGATTATACTAAGGTTTCTTTCATTGAAGCAGATTGTTTTGGCATAATTGGAACTTACAAATGAAAGCGAAATAAAAAACACCAATTTATTTTCATTATAAAATGAAAAAAGTACATATATAAAATGAAGAAAGTACATATATACGCACATCCTTCTTGTTACATTTGTATGCATACGTGTTATATGTGTATGAATTTATGTATGTTTGTGTCTGCATATGTGTAATATACAAGCAATCATTCTATACTTCTATTTGTTGAAAAGATCAGAAGCAAAGAAACCTCAATAGCAATGAACATAGCTACTGCACAGATGTTGGTCTCTGATGCCATTCTCCACTAAAAAGAACCAGAGTTTCTTGGATATTTTTGCTAATTTCAGGGCTGGAAAAGGTATGTATGATCTCAAATATCTTGTTTTGCCAGAATTTAATGAAGGGTTAAAAAACTGATAGGTTGGGGATCCCTGGGTGGCGCAGCGGTTTGGCACCTGCCTTTGGCCCAGGGCGCAATCCTGGAGACCCGGGATCGAATCCCATGTCCGGCTCCGGGAGCATGGAGCCTGCTTTTCCCTCTGCCTGTGTCTCTGCCTCTCTCTCTCTGTGACTATCATAAATAAATAAAAATTTTTAAAAAATATTAAAAAAAAAAATCAGAGGTTTGTGTTATAAGGATGGTAAAGGTGGAAAAGGGTCCCACAGCCTAACAATACATTCACATATACATTCACACACACACACACACACACACACACACACACACACATATATATATACATACACACATGCATACACAAATATATAAATGAGTAAAATTAATAGGCCAAAGGAAGCTTCTTGTTTATAGGATATTGATAGTCGGTGGTAACTGGGAAATGTAGAGGGAGTGCTAGAATTGTAAAATCAACATTTTGCCAGAGTCTTAAAGATTGTCACCAATTAAAAATTGTCCTGGCAATCTTGAATAGATGCTAACTAAATCTCATGGGAAATTTTGATGAGGAGTGAAATACTGGCATGTTTTTTTTTTTTTTAAGATTTATTTATTCATTCATGATAGACATAGAGAGAGAGAGGCAGAGATACAGGCAGAGGGAGAAGCAGGCTCCATGCCAGGAGCCTGATGTGGGACTCGATCCCGGGACTCCAAGATCATGCCCTGGGCCAAAAGCAGGCATATTGGCATGTTTTTAACGTATATACAGAGATACCTCATTTTATCGTGCCTCACTTTATTATCATTCATGGATTTTGTGGGTTTTTTTGTGTTTTTTTTTTTTTACAAATTGAAGGTCCAAGATTCAGTGGAGAAAAGTAACTGTAGATGTGGTGAAAATAACAAGAGAAATAGAATTATGTAATCTCATGATAACACCAGAATGGATGAAGAGTGGCTTTTTATGGATGAGCAAAGAAAATGGTTTCTTCAGTTGAAAGCTACTCCTGGTGAGGACACCATAGAGATTGCTGAAATCATAGCAAAGTAAGATTTAGAATAGCAAGTAAACTTGTTTGACAAGGACATGACTGAGTGTGAGAGAACTGACACCAATTCTGAAAGAACTTCTATTGTGGCTAAAATGCTGTCAAACAGCATCACACACTACGGAGAAATCATTCGTGAAAAGAAGAACCAACTGATGTGGGAAACTTCATTGTTGTCTTAATTTAAGCAACTGCCATTAGCACCTCAACCTTCACCAACCACCATCTTGACTAGTCAATGGCCACCAACACAGAGGCAAAACTCTCCATCAGCAGAAAGATTATAACTTGCTGAAATGTAGGTGATAGTGAACATTCTTTTTAATCAATAAAGTATGTTTAGTTAAGATATGTACATTTTTTAGAAATAGTGCTATGGCACCCTCAGTAGACAGTACAATATAAACACATTTTTTTTTTTAATGCACTGGGAAGGCAAAAAATTCATTTGATGTGGTTTATCTCAATATTCACTTTATTGTGGTGGTCTGGAACTGAATCACACGCAGTTTCTCTGAGGCATGCCTATCCTCACAGATTGTTTCTTATTTGCAACATCAGAAATAGTAGTGTAAAAAAAAAAAAATAGTAGTGTACAGTGGAGAAATCAGACAATTTTGACAAAGTGATCAGAATTAGGATAACCAATTAGGGCTAAATGGAAATTGTGTGCCTCCAGATGTGATACCTGAGGAAAGCATAACAGCAACTATATAATATTCTCACTAGAAATGTGTAAATTGAATCTACTTATGAAAAAGAAATGTTAGCTGACCTGAAATAATTATTTTATCAAAATTAAAAAAAGCAGTTTTCTTCAAAAATGTCAATGACATATAAGACAAAGAATGTGGAAATGATCTAGATTAAAGGAAATTAAAGAAACATGACAAATATAAGACTCGATTCTAGTTTAAATCCTGCACTGGAGGGGAAAATAATATAGTAAAACACACCAGTTCAACTGACAAATTTGAAATAAGAACAGTAGATTAGATAAGTATTTTACCCAAATAATAAATTTACTGAAGTCGGAAATTAATTATACTTTGGTTATATATGATTATATCCTTATTTTCATGAAATATACATTGAAGTCTTTAGAGATAGGGCACTGATATGTGCAAATTAGAGATAATTAGATAGAGAGATAAAAGAGAAAGAAAGGGCTAGAGAGAAATAGGTAAATAGAGCAATGATAAAGTATGGCTGTTAGAATGTTGATAAAGTGAACCTAGAACAAATGTTGTCCAAGTGGTTTTTGTTGCCACACTTGTACTTACCACTTTTCCTCTACATTTTTATTTTTCTTCTCAATTATGTTTTTTTATTTGGTAGTCTTTATTTGGCAATATTTTTATTTTGGTAAAGTATATCACTGCACTGAAACTAAATTTTACAGACATTGGGTAGCATTAGTTTGGATATTGTTAAGTATAAGAATGAGATTTGGAAATTATTCTTATGGGAAAAGATTTCAAAACTGCAGTGGAATGAGCAGCTTCACATCATGCTATTTCAATAGTGACTTATTTCAATCATATATTCTACAAGATTGTCACCGTCTCTAAATAAGAAATAATTCTTGTGTCTAGAACTTTTGTGGTGCCTCCATATCCTAGAAAAACTTAAACGCCAACTTTCATGATAACTGGTTGAATCTCTCCATCTTTTCCTTTAGAGCCTGATCCAATATCTACTACTGTTGCTTGTAATACTTTTCCTTGAGATTTTTCTAGAAGCACAATGCTTCCTCTGTTTACAGTTCTGCCTGTACTTCTTTCAACTTCACCTTGGTCAAAGAGAGGAAGAATTTTCCTAAATGTCAGTCTTGTCATGATTTAGTTCTCTGCAGTTTGCACTCTGTTCTCCAGCCACTGCCTGAGCAAGGAGAAACCCTCAATCTGATCCTTGGAACATGTGAAGGTGGGAAAAAGCTTCCCAGAATACAGGCAGCTTCTCTAAGTTTTAGTTTTCAAATAAAAAATAAATAAAATTTCAACAAAAAAATTGCTTCAGTGTTCCACTGTTCTGTTCACGATGTTTACAATATCAATATCCTTCTGAGAACTGCAGGCATTGCATAATTACATGGAATACACTATGGTATAACTTCACATATTATTAAGTATTATAAAATATATTTGGGGTCAGAATGTTCTAGATACGTCCAAAAGGACTGATAACATCCTATCTAGAAAACTAAGACCAGAATTGCCTAACACATCATAGGGACTTTCATGACTTTTAGTCTTAAATTTCAATTCTTTGAGCATATATGATAATCTTAAGAAAAATAGTAATAATTTAGTAAATGGAGTAATACTTCTTAAGTAGATCATCTTAACTGAGTTATGTTGATCTGGACCTCTGATGAATGAAGTCAAAGAATAATTAAATAACTGAAGAGATAATATACGTTCATGGACAGAATGACTCAGCATTGTCAAGATGTCAGTTCTGTCTAAATTGATTGATAAATTCAATTCAACATGAAATAAGATCCCAAAGGTTTTTCAGTGGATATTGACAAGCTGATTCTAAAATTTATACAGAGAGGCAAAAAAATGCAGAATGGTCAACACAATATTGAAGAAAAATAACAAAATTGGATAACTGACATTTTTTAAACTGCAAGGCTTACTATAAAGCTATAGCAATCAAGATAGTGTGGTATTGGCAATACAATAGATAATCCATGAAAGAAAGTATTAAGTTGGACTTCATTAAAGTGAAAAAAACAAAACAAAACAAAAACCTCTACTCTGTGAAAGCAAAGGAGTGTTTTGCAAAATATGCAAAGAACTCTTTAAACAATAAGAAAATAAACAATCCTATGAGAAATGGGTCAAAGAACTTAACAGATACCTCTCCAAAGAAGATATGATATGTATAAGAAGCTTCAAACAAAATGTCATCAGGAAAATGCACATTAAAACAATGAGATACCACTATACACATGCTAAAATGGCCAAATTCTAGATCATTGACAACAGCAAATCCTGGGAAGGATGTGGAGCACCAGGAACTCTCATTCACTTTTGGTGAAAATGCAAAATAAGAAAGCTACTTTGGAAAGCAATTTTGTGGTTTCTTGGAGAACTACACATATTCTTACCATATGATTCAGCAAATGCACTCTTTGGTATTTACCTAAAGAAGCTGAAAACTTGTGTCCACACAAAATCCTACACACGATGTTCATAGCAGCTTTATTCATAATTGTCAAACATGAAAAAAAAGCTGTGATCATTCTTTTTTTTTTTTTTTTTTTTTTTGAGGTGGCGAGGGGCACAAGGAGAGGGAGAGAAAGAATCTTAAGCAGGCTCCACACCCATCAAGGAGTAGGACACAGAGCTCCATCTCACAACCTGAGCCAAGATCCAGAGTGGAAGGCTTAACTGACTGAGCCACCCCAGGATTCCCCCCTTTTTGAAGTTAATTCTTTAGTATATGAATGGATAAATAAACAGTAGAACATTTAGACAAGATAATATTATTTAGTGCTATAAAGAAATGAGATATTGAGCCATGAAAATATATGGGGGGACCTTAAATGCTTTATTACTAAGTAATAGGAGCCAATCCAAAAATACTACATACTATATGATTCCAACTATATAAGATTACCAAAAAGTCAGGGGCACCTGGGTGACTCAGTCAGTTGAGGATCCAGCTCTTGACTTCGGCTCAGGTCATGATCTCAGAGTGGTGAGATTGAGCCTCATATTGGGCTCTGCACTCAGCAGAGAGTCTGCTTGAGATTCTTTTTCCTTCTACCCGTCTCCCACTACTCTTTCTCTAAAATAAATAAATATATCTTTAAAAAAATAGATTTCAGAATAGGCACAACTATGGAGATAATAAATAGCTCAGTGGTTGCTAGGTGTTGAGGTGTAGGAGAGAAAAACAGGCAAAATGCAAGAGGTATTTAGGGCAGTGAAAATGCTCTTCATGATACCATAATGATGGATACATGTGATTATTCATCTGTTCACCAAGAATGAACACCAAGAATGAACAATAATGAAAATTATAGCCTTTAAGTGATTATGATATGTTAATGTAGATTCATCAGTTGTAACAAACATACCCTCTCTCTGTTGAGAGATGTGAACTGGTGAAGGTTCAGATATATATGGGGTTCTGGCAAAATGGATAGTGACTACTAATAGAATTTATTTTTTTGAGTGATAAAAATGTTCTAAATTTAGATAGTGTTTATGGTTGCACATCTATGGAT
The DNA here is from genome assembly GCF_018345385.1 of Vulpes lagopus. Classification (NCBI taxonomy): domain Eukaryota; kingdom Metazoa; phylum Chordata; class Mammalia; order Carnivora; family Canidae; genus Vulpes; species Vulpes lagopus. Next base: position 126,827,547 of record NC_054824.1, on the reverse strand, counting down.
GTATTAAATTTTGAATTGTACATTTTCAAAGGGTCAATTTCATGTTATGTGATTATATCTCAGAGTTTTTAAAAAGAAGGTGCTATCATTAATCATCCTTTATTCCTTAGTATTTTCTAAATCCTCTTTAGAAAATCTCCTTTCCACAATTTGAATAACTATTTTTTATTTTCATTTTTGTTTTTGTTTTTGTTTTATTTTATTTTTGTTTTATATCTATTGCTGAGCCATAATTTGTGGGCTTAATCCCAATTTTATGTTTTTTAATTCTATTTCTTTTTTATTCACTTAGAATTATTTGGTTGTAATTTGCTCTGTTTTCCTTTGTTTACTACATAGAAATTATAACATGTTATGACAGCCTACCTTCAAAATTGCCCTCAATTCTCCCAATATTCACACTATCATATATTCCCTTCCTACATTACATCAAGATTTTTGAGTGTGACCAACAGAAGATGGCATAAGTAATGGTATGTTATTTCTAACATGTCATAAAAGATACTGTGGCTTTCCATATATGCCACTATTTCCTTCTTGGATCACACATTCTGGGAAAAGTCATTTACCACATCATAAATAGAGAAGCAGGTGAGGAACCGAAGGCTCCAACCACATAAACCATATGAGAAAGACTGGAAGTGGATCACCGAACTCTGTTCAAGCTTATAGTAGAATGCAGTAATAAAGGCTACTATCAACAGCTCATCAATGATCTTGAAAACATTATCCTTCAGCTGATTACAGCCCTAGCTAACAGGCTGACTTACAAACTCATGACAGACCCTAAGTCAGTTAAGCCTCTCCTATTTTTGTGAGACTCAGAAAATGTGAGGTAAAGTTTATTTTGTGTGGATAGTTTTTAAGGTGCTTTTAAAATGCAGATAAGATAACTAATACACATGGTAAGTATCTAGTCCCTTTACGTTATACATGTGACTAATAATTGATGACTTATTTTTTCCATTAATGTTTTCATGGATCTAAATATGATGAATATGAGTTTTCCTTAATAATAATAATTTTTCTGCAACATTTACTCTTATACTTTAAAGGAAGATAGCATAGTTTTTGTTCCATAGTAGATTTATGTATTTTCTAATATAACAATATGACACTTTGATCAACATATGCAGTGACAGTTTCTTATTTTAAAGTTGTATTTACTTTTTAAAATAGTACCTATTTGAGGTCAAAAGGTATGTGTGTGTGTGTGTGTGTGTGTGTGTGTCTATGTGTGTGTAAGAGGCAGATAAAATTCTCAACTCTAATAACTGGAAAGAATGATTGTTTTCAGGCATAGAATAAATCCTTAAACAGCTTTATGTAATCAGTTTACATGCAAGGATACAGAGGGAAAAGAAGAGAAAAGAAAGACTTTAGTTAAAGTTAAAATTCTTTAAATTATTCCTTTACGAGTCATCGAAATTTCACCACAACCAAAAATAACCTAGATTATCTTAGAGAAAGATAAGAGATAGTTAAGCAGTTAATGAAGATAAAAATAGGTTTGTCCTACAAAATTAGTGAGATGATGATGGAGCTAGGAAACTATAGTTGCTGTTTTAATTAGCTTTTTAAATGCTCAAATGACACAGATCTATTAAGGTAGGTATCACAAAAGCCCAGTATTATTTATCCTAGCTCCATGAATTTAATGAGCTAACTCTAAATTTAACTATCCTGTTGTTTTTCACTTTAATTTTTATTTTTCAAGCCTTAAGAGGCAATATTTTCAGGCAGTGGTTTAGTGCTGCCTGCAGCCTGGGGTGTGACCCTGGAGACCTAGGATCGAGTCCCGTGTCCGGCTCCCTGCATGGAGCCTGCTTCTCCCTCTGCCTCTCTCTCTCTGTGTCTCAATCAATCAATCAATTAATTAATCAATCAATTAATTAATTCTAAAAAAGAGGCAATATTTTCAATATTAAACTGTTTGCTTTTTTTAGTGCATATATCTGAAATATCTTCAACAAACCAAAAAAAAAATGTGTATGTTAATAACATCTGTGAATTTACATACCGTGTGTTAATTTTGAATAGTTTTGCTCAAAGTGAAAATACCAGTTGTGTAATTGTCAAAAGTGTAAATTGGCTGTTTTCAGTTAGGGATATGGTGGGATATAGTTGATATCTTTTTCCCCTTCATTCCACGTAGCTAATCAAGCACCTATCCAACAGGCTTAAACTTTAGAATGGTTTTCTCTCCATTATCATCATGATCTCTCTGGTATTGTTTCTTACCTGAATAACTTCTATAGTTTGTAAATGCTCCAAGTCTTGCACTCACATTTATTTGTTTTTAGGGATCTAGTTTCAAATTTTTACTTCATTACTTACTATTAGGTTATCTAGAACAACTACTTTCTGCTTTAACATAGAGGGATAGTAATAGTATTTGCCTCATGGGGATTTTTAGTGCTCAAAACATGACGTGGAATATTATAATCATTCGATAATGTAAGCTATCGCTATTACTGCCATATGTTTTAAATTACAAATCCAATTATGTCACTGTTTTTAAATCCTTCAGATTTTGGTCTTCAGAGTACAGTCAAAATTATTTAACATAAAATAAAGCCTTCCTTGTTCTGGCCACTGCATTATCTTCAGCTTTATAATTTCATAATCCTAGGTCTGATAGTAAATCATCACTCTATTTCTGCAAATATTGTTCTTGCTTGGGCTTTCATCTACATCCAGATAGAAGACCTTCAAAAACTGTCTAAAGTAATCTTTCATGTCTTTAAGATTCAGTTCAAGTTGTATTCTTCCAGAATTTTCTTGAAAGCCCTCAGGTCTTGACTATTTTATGACATGTATTATTTCATGTGTTCCTGTAATAATCTGTACATGGGTCAACTTCTGTATTTTGCATTTTGTATTGTCAATTTTGTAATTTGTCAAATATCATTCAAGTTCCCTTCCAAAGTCATGCACATATTGTATATATTGAAAGATCTATTTTATTCTATAGAATTCTCTATTCTACCACTTCCAATTGAGTGCAAGTATGTGAAGGGAAGAGAATGATGTTGGGGCATTAAATGTCTGTTACCTTCTTGCAGAGGTACTTTGACATGGAAGCATCAAAGAACATATTCTTTTCCTTTTTCTTCAGGTCCTGGTAACCCCTTTGCTTATATTTTTAGGTCTGAGAATACTGATGATGAGGATATTTTAGCCCTGGTCTACTGTGCCATTACTGGTCATTCCTTACATGTTGATTTCATTATTTTAAATGGTTTCTCTCTTAAAATTTTCTTAAATTCCCACTTGGAGACTGCCATATAAAACTCGCTAGGACCTTGACAGTACTCAACACAGTTTATGTCAGTCAGAACATACAGTCAGATTATGCTACATAACAAACAATCCCCAGTATTTCTATAGCTTTTAAAAACATTTTTTTTCTCATGTGGGCTTTACTCCAACTGAAAAAGTTTTATGTTTTTGTTTCGATGATATTCAAGCCAAGGAAAGGAAAATGTAGCAAGTCACACAGGAGCTATTAAGGTTCTTCTTAGAAGTGACCTAGATTTCTACTTTTACTTTATCAGCCCAAATAAGGAATGATGACATTCAAGGGAGGAGGAAATGGATGAAAGGAGAATCAGTATATTTTATGAAAGCATTATGACTTCTGTATTTCATATTACAATAACATTTCAAAACCTCGCAGGTAAACAGGAATGCACTTTAAGGAAAGGGTCTCACTTTTCTTCAACTTCCTATCTACATGATGTAATACTATATTTAGCAGAGAAAAGAAAATTAGATGTTTATTGAATGAATTAATACAATTGTTTTTCTCTTTACAAAAAAAAAAAAAACCTCACCAGGAATGAACAAGTTGATTCAGTTACTTTTGAAGACATTCAAACAATCTATTAAATTTAGATTCAACAGAATACAATAATTAGATTCAAAAGGTCTATCACCAGTCCTTTCATAATACAATAAACCAAAGTTCATCCTGTCATTTTCAAAATATAAATAAGCCAAAAAAACCCCACTAAATTCTATGTTTCAGAGCAGAAAACATTCTTCAGATATTGTGATTTTTCAGTAAGAGAAGCCCAGAGTTTGTGTTTAGAAAATCAGCATTCTAAGACCTATTCAAAAATGAGCCACCACATGGCTTTGGAGAAGTCTTTACTATAAATGTCTTATTTGTTTCCCTTGAAAATTACAGACTTTAAAAAATGTATTTATTTATTTTTAAATATTTTATTTATTTATTCATGAGAGACACAGAGAGAGAGAGAGAGGCTGAGACAATAGACAGATGGAGAAGCAGGCTCCTCACAGGGAGCCTGATGCAGGACTTGATCCCTAGGCCCTGGGATCACACCCTGAGCCAAAGGCAGATGCACAACCACAAAGCCACCCGAGTGTCCCAGATTTTTTAAAATTTAAAAGTACTTTCACATTTAATTTTGAATTTTAATGTGTAATTATTCATTTTAATGCAAACTATTACTTGAAATCTTATCATATTGATGACCAAAATGATGACACTATATGACTTTGAAGCTCATGCTTTATATAAGATGTGGAAATATTAAATGAGTTCATGTTACAATACATCTCAATCTATACTAGATGGCAGACTTCAAGTAGTGCTAGGAACACCTCTTTCCTTCCTATTATATCTTTTCCAAGCATGGGAAGATTTGTAGTTGACACTGATAATTAGTTTTAAAAATAGAGAAAAATCCTTTCAAAAGTGGTTTGATAGCAGATTTATTTTTCTTATATGCTGTTTTATAGTATATATTGATGACTATATATAAAAAATAATGCCTCAGTCCTGCTTTGTTATCATGTAAAACAGTGGTTTATTATGATTGCTAGGATATAAACTGATGGATTCAGGGAAGTAGTTGTTTCTGTCTTGTGTTTTACTGAACACTAAATATTCATTTAAAGATTTATCATTGTTTTTTATTACAGTCCATAATAATAAGGAAATCCTACCTGGATGCAGGTGCATATATCTCTAATGGGCTATCATGGCTGTAAAAGGCAGTCTGAGCTCTGGTTTTTTCTATTCCTATGGCTTATACTCTATCATTCTTAGAACCATCAAACCAATGAGAATTTTGAAAATATATGCAGTATATATTCAAGAGCACTTCAGTTTTATTTTAAGTGTTTTACCAAGACTTACCAAATATGAAAATTACTTTTAGATCTGGAGGATATTTTACTTTGATGTTTTTCATATTTTTAAACTAAATATTTGATTATAAAAAAATAAATTGCTCAACTATGAAGAGATTAAAGTATACATATTCAAAGTACATATTATACCAAGAATGAAATTTACTGTTGCTTTACAGGAAATATAATGGAACTCCTGCCATAAGCACTTTAAAAAAAAAGCCTAAGATTATAAATCACACATTATTTAAAAGTGAATAGACTCAGTTGGTTAAGTATCTGAGTCTTGATCTCAGCTCAGGTCTTCATCGCAAGGTCGTGAATTCAATTCCCCGTTTCATAACCCAAGTAATTAAAGTAATGAATGAATGAATTCATTCATATTAAATTAAATTCATGAATGAATTTAATAAAAAATCTTTTTAGCATAGAAGAGGTAAAAAAAAAAAAACAGCCAAAAATTTTCATGCCAAAACTTCTTATTCTTAGCAGATTCATGAAACAAAAATGATGGATTATAGAAAGAAACTGGGAATATCATAAGAGTAATGAAAGCTGTACCAAAATATCAAGTTTGATTCCCTAAGGAAAACAAAAGATCATTTCCAACAGTTTTTCTAAGGACTTGACATTTGTTATAAATGTTTAGAACAAGAAGAGCTTGTTGGCTTCTAGAAAGCCTACTGGCATATGTCTGTTTTTTCACAGTGTGTACTCATCCTGACAATAAGAACAATTATTTCAGAAAACACTTCCATACAACATTTCATACAACAATAATTAGTTGGTGTGTAGGTCACCGTAAATGTTATCTTCTCCTGTCTCCCCCTCTCTCTTTCTCTCTCTCTCATTTCTGAACTCCAAACATATGTACACTATACAACTGTCGCTTTGAATATCCCACTGACTTCAAAAAGAAATTCATTTTTGTTCTATTTTTAAATCACATTATTGTAAAATAAAACACAGATGCATAAAACCATTCAAACCCATTGTATGGACTACTAAATATAATTACAAGGTGAGCACCCTGTAATGAAAACCTACATCAAGACAGAACTTTGCTACCCGCTCCAGAAACTCTTATACCCTGTTTCAATCACAGTGCTCCCCTTCTACAAATAACCTCTATCCTGACTCTAGTATGAGATACTTCCCTATGAGTTTTTTTTTTAAGGTTTTATTTATTTATTCATGAGAGACACACAGAGAGAGGCACAGACACAGGCAGAGTGAGAAGCAGGCTCCATGCAGGGAGCCCAAGGTGGGAATTGATCCCAGGATTCTAGGATCATGCCTTGGGCCGAAGGCAGGCACCAAACCACTGAGCCACCCAGGTGTCCCTCATTATTAGTTTTTTATAATCTATAACCCACTAATGCATAAACAGACATTATATGTGGTATATTTGCACCATGTTAATTTAGCTAAACTGGAACTATCTTTCCATCGTTTTGAGTTAACATTAGCCATAAGATTTAAAACTGAAAGTGAATAAGCAGCCATATATTTTATAGCTGCCAAATTAATTTAAGAAATTTTGGTCTGGCAAGACCAAAATCTCTTCACTATCATTGCTCACTGCTCTTTGGTGGTTGTTGTCAGGCCTTCTCAGCAGAAAAAGTAGAAAGGAGAGTTATAGAGACAACTGATAAAAATTGCCATGCTGATTCAAATTTGGGAGTCCAGGATGTTTAATCTTTTATATTCTATTTATTCTATATCTCCTTTTATATTCTATTATACTCTATATCTCCTTTTCCCCACAATGTTGTACTACATTTGTATCTTCCTTTTTTTCCACTTTAAAAATTCTGATTTTCAAGAACACAGGTTATGGCATAATTAGAGTATCTAGTAATTACTCATTCACGATATCCTGCCTTACAGAGAAAATAATACTGTTGCTGTCACTGCTCATTATTACTGGTAGAAAATAAAAATCATGTTTTGTCTGTGTTATTCTTATTCTCCCTTGTTTGGTGTTCCTTATCTGGAGTGTCAATACATATGGTAAAGGGCCATGATAGCATATTCCCTTTCTATAAAGCCAAATGTAATTATTGCTCTATCGGTAAGTATATGTTTGATGCTCACCACCGGCCCTCATGTCAAAATCTGTATTTTGATTGTCTGAAGTTCATTCTATAGAAATTTCTCCCATTTATCTCTATTTCTATCCTTATGACACTACCATACTATCTTGATTATTGTAGCTATGTAGTAACATTTAAAATCAAGCCCTGCAAATAAATTAATAAAATCAAGCCCTGTAAATTCTCCAACTTTTCCCTTCAAAATTATTTTATTCTGAATCTTTGGCATTTTCACATTTGAATTTTAGCATCAACTTTGACTATTCAATAACAAAATAAATGCAGCTGAGATTTTGATAAGTATGTTGAGGGTACCTGGGTGGCTCCATCAGTTAAGCATCTATCTGCCTTCTGCTGAGGTCATGATCTTAGGGTCCTGGGGTCAAACCCTGTGTGAAGCTCTCTGCTTAGCAGGGAGTCTGCTTCTCCCTCTCCCTCAAATAGATGGATAGATAGATAGATAGATAGATAGATAGATAGATAGAATCTTTTAAAATTATGTTGAATCACTAAACCAATTTAGGAAGTGTGGTATTTTATTACTATTAAGTTTCTAATCCATGAACATGGGAGATATGTCCATTTATTTATATATACTGTAAATTCCTTCAATAATGCTTTTTCAATGTATGAGCTTTGTGATTATTGTGTCCAATTTAATCCTAAATTATGTAAGGTTTGATTTTTTTTGGTGAATAAAATTGTTCTCAATCTCTTAATCTCATTTTTTCTTTGCTCATTGTTAGTGTATAAGAATATAACTAGTTTTGTGTATTGATCATACATTCTGCAATATGCTGAACATACTGAGTCCTAATTACATTTTTGTGTATTTGTTTTTTTTCTATAGAAGATAGCATCTTCTGAAAATAGATAGTTTCACTTCTTTCTTTCTTATCTGTACTCTTTTTACTTCTTTTTCTTGCTAAATACCCATGATGGAATTTCCAATAAACTGTTGAATAAAAGTGGCAGTTGCAGATTTTTTTTTTTTTTTTGTTCCTGATCTTAAGGAAAAAGCATCTAGCTTTTTACCATTAAATATGTTGGTGTGGTTTTCTTCATATATAGCTTTTATTTTATTTTATTTTTTTTTAATTTTTTTTTAATTTATTTATGATAGTCACAGAGAGAGAGAGAGGGAGAGAGGCAGAGACACAGGCAGAGGGAGAAGCAGGCTCCATGCACCGGGAGCCCGACGTGGGATTCGATCCCGGGTCTCCAGGATCGTGCCCTGGGCCAAAGGCAGGCGCCAAACCGCTGCACCACCCAGAGTTCCCCATATATAGCTTTTATTAGGTTGAGGAAATTCTCTTTTATTCACAGTTGAGAGGTGTTTTTTTTTTTTTTATCACAAAATGGTGTTGGCATTTACCCATTTTTTTCTTCTACATCTATAGAGGCAGTCATTTGGTTTGTCCTCTATTATATTAATATGATGTATTAATTATGTTGTATGAATATCACATTTTGAGCCAACTTTGCATTACTGAGATAAATCCTACTTGGCCATGGCATTTTATGTGTTGCTGATTTCGGTTTGCTAGCATTATTATTGAAGATTTTTGTGCCTATACTTATTAGAGATACTGGTCTACAGTTTCGTTTTCTTGGGTTACTTTGCTTGGTTTTGGTGTCTGGCTAATACCTAACTCATAGAATGAATGGGAAGTGTCCTCCTCGCTTCTATCTTTTGAAGAGTCTTTGAATGATTGTGTTGTGCTCAAGATTACATATCCGAGAAATCACCAAGGAGTCGACACCGATGCAAGTACACGAGGGCTTATTTACAAGCTCCAGCTTGGGTCCAACTATACCCGACACAGTGGAGCAGGGACTTGGACCCCGATGTGGGTTTCAGCTTAGTTTTATGGGCTGGTCTTAGGGGACCTCTAGAAGGGGTGGAGGAATTTCTCAAGTTCTGTTTACATTTTGATATGGGGCTTTCAAGGGCATTGAGCTCTGTTCTCATTCTAATATGGGGCTTCCTGCCCCTGGCTTGGGCTCTGTTCTCATTCTAATATGGGGCTTTCTAGGATGTTAAGCAGTAAGCTGCTTTTTTTCCTGTAACTGAAGTGAGGTAAATTTCAGCTCTTATTCACAATGGCCTGGGATGGCTGTACTTGTGCTAACACTGAATTTACAGTGGAATGGCCTTGGGCAGCCCTGGTCGTACAGAGATTTAGCGCCTCCTGCAGCCCTGGGTGTGATCCTGGAGACCCGGGATCCAATTGAGTCCCACGTTGGGCTCCCTGCCTGGAGCCTGCTTCTCCCTCTGCTTGTGTCTCTGCCTCTCTTTCTCTCTCTGAATAAATAAATAAATCTTTAAAAATAAGAAAATAAAGTGGAATGGCCTTAATTTTCTCAGCCTCCACAATCAGAATTAAATCTTCCTTAAATGTTTGATAGAGTTCACCAGTGTAGATATCTGGTCACAAGGCTTTACTTTTTGGAAATTTTTTTGATTACATATTCAATTATTTTACTTGTTTTACTTCTATTCACATTTTCTAATTTTCAGTTAGATTAAGTATTTTGTGTCTTTTTGGAATCTGCCAAATTACTTTAGTCTTCTAATTTATTAGCATGCAATTATTCCCAGTATTGCAATTTAATTCTTTTTATTTTTATAAGGCTAATAGACCTCTTTTATTTCAGATTTTTTTGTAATTTGATATTTTTATCTTATTTTTGGAAAGAATAGCCAAAAAATTGTCAGTTTCTCCGCTCTTTAAAGAACAAGCTTTTATATATATTGATTTTTCTCTACTGTTGCATCTTCTTTCATTTATATCTGATCTTGTCTTTTTAATTTTTTTCTTTCTACTTGTCTTTTGCATTTTTGTTTTTGTAATCACCAATAGTAATTAATTAATTTATTTAATTTTTTGTATAATTTTAATTGGAGTTTGATTTGCCAACTAGTACAACACCCAGTGCTCATCCCGTTCAGTGCCCCCCTCAGTGATTGTCATCCAGTCACCCCATCCTCCCACCCACCTCCCCCTCCACTACCCCTTGTTCATTTCCCAGAGTCAGGAGTCTCTCATGTTCTGTTACCATCTCTGATATTTCTCACTCATTTTATCTCCTTTCCCTTTAATTCCTTTTATTATCTTTTATATTCCCTGTATGAATGAAACCATATAATGTTTGCCCTTCTCTGATTGACTTACTTCACTCAGCATAATACCCTCCAGTTCTATCCACATTGAAGCAAATAGTGGGTATTTGTTGTTTCTAATGGCTGAGTAATATTCCATTGTATACATAGACCACAGCTTCTTTATCCATTCATCTCCCGATGGACACCGAGGCTCCTTCCACAGTTTGGCTATTGTGGACATTGCTGCTATAAACATTGGGGTGCAGGTGTATCAGTCTTTCACTGCATCTATATCTTTAGGGTAAATCCCCAGCAGGCAATTGCTGGGTGTAGGGCAGTTCTATTTTTAACTCTTTGAGAAACCTCCACACAGTTTTCCAGAGTGGCTGCCTCAGGTCAAATTCCCACCAACAGTGCAAGAGGGCTCCTCTTTCTCCACATCCTCTCCAACATTTGTTGTTTCCTGCCTTGTTAATTTTCCCCGTTCTCACTGGTGTGAGGTGGTATCTCATTGTGGTTTTGATTTGTATTTCCCTGATGGCCAGTGATGCAGAGCATTTTCTCATGTGCTTGTTGGCCATGTCTATGTCTTCCTCTGTGAGATTTCTCTTCATGTCTTTTGCCCATTTCATGATTGGATTGTTTGTTTCTTTGCTGTTGAGTTTAAGAAGTTCTTTTTAGATCTTGGATACTAGCCTTTTATCTGATATGTCACTTGCAAATATCTTCTCCCATTCTATAGGTTGTCTTTTAGTTTTGTTGACTGTTTCTTTTGCTGTGCAGAAGCTTTTTGTCTTGATGAAATCCCAATAGTTCAGTTTTGCCTTTGTTTCCCTTGCCTTCATAGATGTATCTTGCAAGAAGTTGCTGTGGCCAAGTTCAAAAAGGGTGTTGCCTGTGTTCTCCTTTAAGATGTTGATGGATTCTTATCTCACATTTCGATCTTTCATCCATTTTGAGTTTATCTTTGTGTCTAGTATAAGAGAATGGTCTAGTTTCATTTTCTGCACGTGGTTGTCAATTTTCCCAGCACCATTTATTGAAGAGACTGTCTTTTTTCCAGTGGATAGTCTTTCCTACTTTGTCAAATATTAGTTGACCATATAGTTGAGGGCCCATTTCTGGGTTCTCTATCCTGTTCCATTGATTATGTGTCTATTTTTGTGCCAGTACCACACTGTCTTAATGATCACAGCTTTGTAGTACAACTTGAAATCTGGCATTGTGATGCCCCCGGCTCTGGTTTTCTTTTTCCCTGGCTATTTGGGGTCTTTTCTGATTCCACACAAATCTTAGGATTATTTGTTCCAACTCTCTGAAGAAAGTCCATGGTATTTCAATAGATATTGCATTGAATGTGTCACAACCAATACCAAGGAAATACAAAAGATTTAAAAAACATATTATGAGCAGCTATACATCAATAAATTAGGCAATCTAGAATAAACGGATGCATTTTTGGAAAACCACTTTTACCAAAACTGGAACAGGAAGAAATAGAAAACCTGAACAGGCCAATAATCAGGGAGGAAGCTGAAGCTGTCATCCAAAACCTCCCAAGACACAAAAGTCCAGGGCCAGATGGCTTCCCAGGGGAATTCTATCAAACATTTAAAGAAGAAATAATACCTATTCCACTAAAGCTGTTCCGAAAAATAGAAAGGGACAGAATCTTACAAACTCGTTTTATGAGGCCAGCATCACCTTAATTCCAAAACCAGACAAAGACCCCACCAGAAAGAATTACAGACCAATATTCCCGATGAACACAGATGCAAATATTTTCAATAATGATACTAGCCAACGGATCCAACAATACATTAAGAAGATTGCTTACCATGACCAAATGGGATTTATCCCCAGGATGCAAGACTGGTTCAACACTTGTAAAACAATCAACAAGAGATAGATCATATCAACAAGAGAAAAAACAAGAACCATATGATCCTTTCAATAGATGCAGAGAAAGCATTTGACAAAATACAGCATCCATTCCTGATCAAAATTCTTCAGAGTGTAGGGATAGAACATTCCTCAGCATCTTAAAAGCCATCTACGAGAAGCCCACAGCAAATATCATTCTCAATGGGGAAACACTGGGAGCCTTTCCCCTTAGATCAGGAACACGGCAGGGATGTCCACTCTCACCACTGCTTTTCAACATAGTACTAGAAGTCCTAGCCTCAGCAATCAGACAACAAATGAAATAAAAGGCATTCAAATTGGCAAAGAAGTCAAACCCTCCTTCTTTGCCCAAGAAGACTCCACCCCAAGATTGCTAGAACTCATACAGCAATTCAGCAGTGTGCAGGATATAAAATCAATGCCCAGAAATCAGTGGAATTTCTATACACTAACAATGAGGCTGAAGAAAGAGAAATTAAGGAGTCAATCCTATTTACAATTGCACCCAAAAGCATAAGATACCTAGGAATAAACCTTACCAAAGAGGTAAAGGATCTATACCCTAAAAACTACAGAACACTTCTGAAAGAAACTGAGGAAGACACAAAGAGATGGAAAAATATTCCATGCTCATGGATTGGAAGAATTAATATTGTGAAAAAGTCAATGCTACCCAGGGCAATTTACACATTCTGCTTGCCTTTTAATTCATTCTTCTTTTTTTAATGAGGTTTTTAAGATTTATTTACTTATTTGAAAGAGTGAGGTGCAGAGGGAAAGGGAGAGGCAGACTCTTTGCTGAGCGTGGAGTCCATCCCAGGACCCTGAGGTCAGGACCTAGTCAAAACCAAGAATTAGTCACATAACCAACTGAGCCACCCTGGCACCCCTAATTTGTTCTTCTTTTTATAGTTTCTTAAGATGATAGATTATTAATATCACATTTTCCTTCTTTTTAAAAAATCTATATTTACAATTCTCAATTTCCCTTCAAACAGACTTATCTGTATTCCACATGGTATTGTATGTTATATTTTCATTTTCATTCATCTCAAGGTATTTTCTAGTTTCCACTGTGGTTTCTTTTTTGACTCATGACTCATTTAAGAGTATGTTATTTTACACATATTTGTGAATTTTCCATGTTAAATTATTTTTATTTTATTGCATTTGTTTAGAAACCACATGTTAAATGACTTCAATTCTTTTATGCTTAGGCTACATTTATAACTCTTTTGATTTTTCAGAATTGATAATGTCAATTGACCTGTATTTATATTCTCTGATTATTTTGTCTGTTACTACTCTTGAGCTCATCTGGAGAATATTGTATTTCAGTTGTAATACAACTTCTATTAGATTGTTTTATTTTTATTATCTTCTTGATTTGGTGTGGCATCATTCTCGAACTTCCTGTTTGTTCTTCAAACATGTTTTTCTTTAGTTCTTTAACATATGAGTATATATGAAAAATAGTTTTTGTCCACATCTTTATCTAGTAAGCCTACACCTGGAGTTCTTTGGAAATGGTTTTAATTGACTGTTATTTGTTTTCTCAGTGTAGAGATAGCTATACTTCCCTTTTGCTTGGAGTATCTTGCAATCTTTTTGAGAAAATTAAGATTTAAATTATATAATGTGGTGACTATAGAAACTAGATCCCTCTCCCACCCAGGGTTTATTGTGTTTGTTGTTAACATTTGTTCAGTGATTTTCAACTAATTTTATCTTGACTGTATTTTTTGTCATGTGAAGTCAATGAACTCTCTGGTTGGCTTAGTGGTCAGCTAATAATTATACACAATTTCCTTTAAGTACATGAACCAGTACTTTTCTCAGCTTTTGCTGACAGGCTCATTGTGTGTGCACACATCCACCATGTACTGTCCTGACAGACTACAAGTCTGCGTTAGTCTTCAATTTTTGATTTAATGGAGTCTAAAGTTCAACCAGTAGTGAGAGACTAGGGCCTTCCAGAATTTATTCTGGGCATGTGCACAGCCTTGTATATATGTGTAGCCTTCTAGATTCCCATAAATATGTTGAAACTTTACAAATCTCCTTATGAATATTTCATTTGCCAGGTTTTTTTAATATTTTTGTCAGCTTTTTGTTACCCATACTTGTATTGCTAAATTGGATAGCTGCAATGTTAAACAATTACCCCTGATAATTTTTGACAAATGCCCTATGAATAGTGTTGTTTGTAGTAAAGAGTGAGACTGTCAAGGACAAGACCTGGGAATGGAGCTTGCCACTATGGGCAAGAGATATGAAACAGTGCTATCTCCTCTGGAGATGATGCTACTGGGTAGCTTGTTCTTCTCTAGGAGGTGCTATACTGCTTGCTTTGGTTGCAACTGTAGTTCTGAGATTATAGTTGGTTTTCAAGGCTAACATGGAGTTGGACAAAGAGGGATGGGATTAGGAAAGGTTTTGAAAGAGCCACTCTTCTTACCAAATACAGAAATTTTTCTTGAATGAATAATTCTTGATGATTATACGATTGTGTTTTTTTTTTTTTAGTTTCCAGTTTAAAAAAAAAGATTAGTTTTGACAGTTTTGCAAGTGTTCTTATTGCTTTGAGTTAAACATGGATTTTCAGAGGCTTTTACTCTGCCATTCCAAAGCCATCTTGATTTTCTTTATCAAAGAAAATCTATTTTCTATAAATTAAAATGCTTCATCTATCTTACCAATTGTGATATTTCTTTTTGAAAATACAGGAAAAGTAGTGACAGAATATGGAGTGGGAAGAGAGATAAGACAGGACCTTGAGGAAACATTTCAGTTAATACAGATGTATAGGAAAACTAGCAGAATAAGCAAGAAAAATCAGAGAAGTAGGAAGAAACCCAGGGGATTATGTCATCATAGAAGCCACAGGGATAATAAAAAAATTAATATGAAGAAGGTAATTTTTAAATGGCCACTGGGTCAAGTAAGATGAGTTTTGAAATGTTCATTGACTTTTGACCATAAATTCAATGAACAGAGTGAGAGCAATCTTGCTGAGTAATAGTAACAGATGCCAAATTGGTGTGGGTTTTTCACTGAGTGTAGATATAAACATGAATGGGGAACAGACCAATCTCTCAAGAAATTCAACTTTAATGGAGAGGGTGAGATATAGGGCAGTGCCTGAAGTACTAGGTTCAAACAGTTAGACATTTAAAAAAATTGTTTTGAAAGGTACTTAAACATCAAGGCCAGTTCTCATAGAGTATATTTTGCTCTGTTTTACCCCTACATATACATATTTACACATTGTACCTTACTGCATTTTAATTATTAAACTGAGTAGTGGAAAATATGTTATTTGTTTTGTTTTGCTTTGCTGTTAATTTCCTCTTTAAATTTTTTTTTTGTTATTTTCTAATTATAGAATGATTCCCCTTTAGCCGCTACTACATTACTACATGGAGTATGTAATGGAATGTGTATAATAAATGTAATAAAATTCTATTGTATCTCTTACCACAAACATAGTTAGGCTTTCATTGGACTTGAGCTCCCTAATAGACTCATAAATAATACTTAATACTGTCTTTGATATTTTTTCCTATGGCTAATTGGCCTAGTGGTCAATAAGCTCATGCCTAACCACATCTATCTATCTTTAGGCAATGACTTTCTTAGTGGAAAGTTAAGTTTGTTTGTTTTTTTTAAGATTTTTAAAAATTTATTCATGAGAGACAGAGAGAAAGAGAGAGAGAGAGAGAAAGGCAGAGACACAGGCAGAGGGAGAAGCAGGCTCCATGCACAAATCCCAATGTAGAACTCGATCCCAGGACTCTGAGATCACACCCTGAGCCAAAGACAGACACTCGACCACTGAGCCACCCAGGCGTCCCATTAAGAAAAGTTTATTAGAGGCACATAGTTCAATAATTGCTGAACTTCTGGTCAGTGCTAACCGCAAAGTCTGTAGAATCTATATTCCTTACAGATGAGATTAAAGTTTCATATATAATCTCCTCCTAGTTCTCCATAATTACTGTTTTATATCAGAGAATAAATAGAGTCTAGTAATGTCTAACTGCTTGATTGTCAAATTACACATATTTATCTCAGTTTCCTCAACTTTCATATGAAAATTGTTATTTTAAAGTGTTCTTTTTTTAAAGGTACCTTGCATAGATCAAATATGATATAAATATTACTACCATAATAATAAAACCTTATTCATCTAAAGGAGATTTGCAATTTAGCGTTTATTTATGACTTGATACTTAAATTTCTTTTATTTTCATAATCAGTATGAGCACAGTATTATTCTGGCAAGCCAGAAAGTACTTTTGAATCTTACTAAGACACTGAACACAAGAACTGAAAGCTATTCTAGAGTCAAGACTTCATACTTGTAAATCTTGGATTTACCACTTAATAATTTTGCCACACAGATTAAGCTTATTGCCTCTGTTCTGTCTCAAGTTAACATACTTTAAAATAAGAATAATTTCATTAAATACCCTAGAGGGCATAATGAGGACTAGGTAGGCATACATAAAGAAAAATTTACAATATTGTCAATAATAAATTCAGCTTATCAAACACTTTGGACAGAAAAGTAAATATTCTTCATGACAAACTAGTTAAACTGTTACTTCAACACAAATAGTACTTTTTTCTTACTTGGAATTTCAACAAGAAGATATAATTTAGTAAAAAGTATGTCTAGTTGAGAGAGGAATTCTTTAAATTTGATCCATATTAGTGAGTGCTTGAAATATAATCCATGAGCATATGATCAAATTTCAGAATTTTCAAAATGTTCATGAAATTGTCTATTTTATTAAATCACTATTTTTGTATTTTTGTCCTATAGGCTAAATATTTAACAGTTTTACTGAGCTTTACATAGTATACAAACTATTCATTTAAAGTGTATGATTCAATTTTTCTATTATAGTCACAGAATTATGCAACCACCACCAATATCAATTTGGAATATTTTCATCCTCCCCAAAAAGAAATCTCTTATCCTCTGGCAGTCACTTCTATTTTTCTCCAAATTCCCCTCCAGGTCTATGTGACCACTAATCTACTTTCTGTCTCTACAGTTGTAAGTTATTTAATCTTCAATAGTGGAGAATTTAAAAAAAAAGTCTTTAAACATGAAAGGGTTAAATATTGCAAGAACCCAGAAATAGTGAAATCACACTAGAATCTCTCTTTTGACCATTTTGAAAAATTGTATATATTCTTTTAATAAAGTACCATATTGAGTTCAGAAAGGTCAGAGTAAGGACTCTGGGTACATATGAATAAATCTGGGGTGGATTACATCATGACCTATTAAAAAAATAACTTAGCTTTGGCATTGGGCATGATTTACCATGCCACATTCTTTTAAAATGCAAATGGGGATGCTTCATTTTCCATGTGGGGAATATTAAGAAAGCAATTGGATTTAGACAAAGAAACGCAAGCACCAGTGCAAGTGACATTAACTCATAATCCATTTTAGTATTTCAGACAGGCACTAACTTGTCTAGAGTATGGTGTTCTACTTGCTTTACTTTCAGTCTTTTTGGAAGCTATATGTGACAAGACAACTTTGGTAATTTTATTAATTTCAAACTGTGTAATACTTTAATCTTGATAGATTATTCTCTCTCTGAAGAATCAGTGACCTCCAATATCACATGTGCATATATTTCATTATATTTGAAAAACTGACTATATCTTTATTTATTAAATAATTTAGAAGCTTCTATGTACAATTATTATTTTTAAAAATATTTTATTTATTTATTCATGAGAGACACAGAGAGAGGGCAGAAACATAGGCAGAGGAAGAAGGAGGCTCCCTGTGGGAAGCCTGGTCCCGGACATGATCCCAGGATCCCCGGATCATGACCTGAGCCAAAGGCAGATGCTCAACCACTGAACCCCCCGGGTGCTCCTATCCACAACCATTAATTCATTTACATAGACATTTGTTTCTATGTATTCAAATATATGATAATAAATTAAAAATATCTATATTTAATCATCTTATCATGTTTATGCCATTGTATTATTTCAATAATACAAAATCTGCATTTATTTATTTTATTTACTTACTGATAAATTTTATCTATTTGTTCATGAGAGACACACAGAGAGAGAGGCAGACACACAGGCAAAGGGAGAAACAGGCTCCACTCAGGGAGCCTGACATGGGACTCGATCCCAGGTCTCCAGAATCATGCCCTGGGCTGAAGGCAGTGCTAAACCGCTGAGCCACTGGGGCTACCCTGAATTGGTTTATTGACTAGAGTTTTACTAAAGTATGACTCACAAAAAATAACTATATATTAAGGTGGACGGTGTGATTTATATATAAATGTATATGCAAAATGATTATTATAATCAAACTAATTAACATATCAATTACTTCAGTTTATTATTATTATTATTATTTGGTGGTGAACACACTTAAATCTACTTTCTTAGCAAATTCTAAGTATACATTATATTATTAGCTACAGTTACCATGCTATACACAGTAGGTCTCCAGAATTTATTCATCTTAAAACTGAAAATTTATACCTTCGAACCAACATCTTCCCATTTTCCCAACCCCCAGTAATCAATCTTCTACTCTGTTTCCATGCATTTGACTTTTTTAGATTCCACAGATAAATGGGATCATGTAGTATTTCTTTCTGTGTCTGGCTTCTTTCACTTAGCGTAATGTCCTCTGGGTTCATCCATGTTGTTGCAAATGACAGAATTTCTTTCTTTTATAAACCTGAATAATATTTTATATCAGTTTATCTATCACATTTAATCACATCTTCTTTATCCTTTATCCTCTGATGGACACTTTGATTGCATTATTACTGTGACTACCATAAATAATGCTGCAAAAAACTTGGGAGTGCAGATGTCTCAAGATAATGATTTAATTTCCTTTTAATATATACCCAGAAGTAGGATTGCTGAATCATAGGGTAGTTTTGTCTTTAAATTTTTTGAGGAAACTGTATGCTGTCTTCCGCTATGGCTATAGTAATTTACATTCTACCAACAGTGCACAAAGTTTCCACTTTCTCCACATCCTCACCAACACTTATCTTTTAACTTTTTAATAATGGCCATCCTAACAGGTGTAATGTGCTATCTCATTATGGTTTTTATTTGCATTTCCCTAATGATTAGTAATTTATTTAGATATTTATGCTGCATGTATTCAAGTTATGTAATATTGCATTAATTATACATTCATCTAATCATTTTAGCATTATGTGCCATTCCATATTTCAGTAACACAAAATCCATGGTTATTTATATAACATGATTCATTAGACCATAGGAGTTCCTATCTTGTGATTTGCCCCTAAAAGTATTAATCTGATAGATGTTTGTTATGTTCTAAAAAGACAAATGCTATAAGTATATAAAAAATACAGCTTCTGGGTTAATTATGTCCTGGGTATTTGGAAAGACCTTGTTTTGGTAAAAAAATTTAAAAAATCAATAAAAATCTTAAAAGCATCAAATACTAACTGGTAAAGGAAATCTATTATGGGCAAAACAATTTCTCACTTATTCTGTAAGTACCTTATTTGTGCAAAATGTGACACCTTAATTTTCAGAAGTACAAAAGATAACACTAAAAACCTGGAAGGTAATATTTTATAAAGTATTATAATATATAAAGATTTTTTTTTCTAGTGATATTACCTGGGAGAAGGTGACATTGAAGAGAATGATGACTGAACAATGCAATTCAGAAGTAAATGGAAAGGGATATGCGACAGTAAACCAGTTCTTGGTTCTGCTCTTATTTATATGATTTTTGGAAAGTCATTAATTTTTATGGAATCTTCCTTTATTTATCTTAAAACTGAGTAGTTGGTACTCCTTGACTTCTAATAACCTGCACTGACATATCAATCTAAATTATTTATAAATAAACACTCATAGAGTCTTTCATTTGATCCTTACTATGACTGACATATACAATAGTATCTACTTTTACTGTTTTATAGATAAGAAATTTAAGCCCATGCCTCGCATGTAAGGCAATTAAAAGGCAAAACCTAGTAAAGAACAAGGTCTTGCTAATGCTTGAATTAGTGCTTTCCACCGCTTGTTCAGGTTACTTTGATAAAGATTATACACTATAACTTGTAGATAATTCCTATTTGAGAAACTGAAAAGAGCAAGCAAATTCCTTTTACAACTCAGTTGAGATAACCCTCATTGAGCTGCCGCTGAATCTTTTTCGATGATATTAGTTAAAATTTATTTGGAAAAAAAAAAAAAGTTTCTTCCACAGTGGTACTGTGTGAAAAACTCACCTGCTTGGAGATTATCTATTTCCATACCAACCAATTAATTACAACTTTTATAATTTATATGACTTACTTAATCACCCTGGGTATTAGCTTTCATTGAAATAGAATAATGTCTATTTCTATTATTTTTTTAACCTGTATTTTGGTTTTGTTTTCACTTAACTTAAGGGATAAGGGATTATCACATATCTTATAAGCTGAGATTTGTAAAGATCCTAGTACTGCATTCAAAAGTCATATACCAAGGGGGCGTTGGGTGGCTCAGTCAGTTAAGTGTCCAACTCTTGATTTCTGCTCAGGTCATGGTTTCAGTGTTGTGAGATGGAGCCCAGTGCCAGATTTTTGTACTGGGCATGGAACTTGCTTAAGATTCTCTCTCTGCCCCTCCCCCACTCCTCTCTTTCTCTCTCAAATAAAAAATAAATAAAAGTGATTTTTAAAAAATCACATGTCAAATATTGATGGCATGCTAGGAAGAGCAGTGTAGTTGGAACCAGAAGTTCAAGATTAGGTCATTTTTTTTTTCCTACAAGCCAGTTTTATGTCTTTGGGTTCCTATTTCTTCATTCTGCAAGTATGGCAATTGGGCTGAATTTGTTTCTAACATCCCTTCTAGCTCTATAATTCTATGATATTTGGAAAATAATAAGACCATGTGAGAAAGATAGAGGACTTTTTTTTTTTTTTTTTTACTACAGAAATCTCTGTGGATATGTCTTAAACTACTAGTAATTTAAGACTAGCATTTACTCCCTGGGTTTTCATCATTTTTTTGTGCCTTTTAAATGTTTATTTATTTACTTATTCCTTGAGATAAGGATGCAAACAGAGAAGTTCAAAGAAATTCAAGAAAGAGGAAGGGACTTTTTAAGTAGAATGGATATCAATCAGATAGAAAGTATCCTCTAGTAAAGAACCATTATCTTCACAAATCATAGTGTTCTAAATAAAACAGTTATTAGATGTTCTGCTAATTAAATATCCTTCATTATTTCATGATTTTCCATATTTTTTCATAGAATTAACACTGTTATGGATTCAAAAGGACCACTCCCATTTCTTTTGTTCTTTCCTCACTGTTAACAAGCAATTATGTATTTTTAGCCACTAAAGATTATTAGAAATCTGCTCCCTGTATTATATCAAGTTAAATGGACAGTATTTCGCCTGCTTGAGTTTATTTTAGCTGCTCTGCCTCAATGTAAAAATATACTTTCCCCCTTCTTATTATTTTGCACAAGTCTATTTTCTAAAGTTCTGCCTAGGATTCTGATGTTTTGTTTTGTTTTGTGTTTTTCCTGCAAATTTGCCATACTCTAAATGTTACTCAGAAGAATGCTGTCAAAGAACAGTTGCATAAGGCTTATCTCCAAGATGAGTAAACTAAAATGTTATTAATGGTATATGGTAGTCCTCTACCTTTATCTATGCTTTCCATTATATATGGTCAAAGACAGTACAGAAGCAAATGCTCCTCCTTTTGACATATCCTCAGAAGATCAATAGGAACCTAATGCTACATCACAAAGCCTACAATATCACCTCACTTCATCTTATCATGTAGCCATTTTGTTGTCTCACATCATCACAAGAAGGATAAGTGCAAGTATACAATGTTTTTAGAAAGAGAGATCACATTCACACTTTTATTACAGCACATTGTTATAATTATTCTTTTTATAATTATTGTAAATCTCTCTGTGTCTAATTTATAAGTTAAACTTTATCAAGGTTTTTACGCATAGGAAAAAAAAACAGTATATACAGGGTTCAGTACTATTGCAGTTTCAGCCATCCACTGCGGGGTGGGGGACTTTGCATTCTCTATGCATAAGAGGGGACTGCCATATGGCATCAATGTTAGTTATTAATAAAGTTCATATTCAAGATTAAAAGACTTACTTCTTTCTGAAAATATATATTTATTTTCAGTCCATGCTTTTGAAAAAGATAATATTTGATAAAGTTTATAAAAATGCTGATACTCCATTACTTTCACCAAAGCAAAGACCAAGATCATTTTTATTTTATGTAATGGTATAAGTCAGTTCATAAACTCCTATAGATTTCACTAAGAGACAACTGCTTAAACAGAAGTGATGTAGTATCCATCCAGAGGCTCATGTAGTACAACTAAACAATGAGTTTGAAATTTTCTATGATTCTTTAGTTTAAGATCCTGCAAGGAAAGCAGCAAGCAGGCATTTCAAGACGATTTTTTTTTTCTAAAGATTTTATTGATCTATTCATGAGGGACACAGAGAGAAACAGAGAGGCAGAGACACAGGCAGATGGAGGGCTCCATGCAGGGAGCCCAATGTGGGACTCAATCCTGGGTCCCCAGGATCAGGCCCTGGGCTGAAGGCGGCACAAAACCACTGAGCCACCTGGGCTGCCCTAAGAGGATTTTATAAGCAGCATTTTTTCCTAACTTACTTGTCCTTCTTTTATCCTCTCCGATGTGACACTATGGTTACGAATTTAAATTCTTTAATTACACAGTCAGGCTTTGAACCTAGTCTCTGCTATATGCTAGATGTGTAACATGAGTCAAGCTAATTTATCACTCAGTCTGCTCTTCCTTATCTGTTAACAGGGGTAATATCTTACTCGTTTGTTATGAGAGGTAGCTGACAAAAATGCAATGAGAATTGCTCTGCACAATGTCTGAACCAAAGTGCTAAAAGTATTATCTATGATTACCATCATACTTACATAGGCTTTTACTGGTTAGGTTGATCCAGATGTTCATATAGATCCCCTTTACCCAAAGAATCATATCATATTCTAATATTTGAAAAATGGCACAATTTTGTCAAGATTCTCAGATCTTTAAGGACAAAACAGAAGCTAAAATATGGGCAACAGGATATCAATTCTGGTGAATTCAAAGTTTATCTCCTTTAATCTACTTCAGGAATCCTTAGCTGACTAGCCAAGCTATGTAGAATATGCTCAGCTATAAGGAAGCTCCTGCTTTGGCAAGAAGTTACTATGATTTTGGACAGTTCTGATAGCAAGTTCTCATGTAAGCTGAACCTTTGCAACAATCAATGGCAGTCTCTCAAATCACCAAAAAGCTTCCCCATCCTCCTCTCCTTTCTTACTACATACTTCTAAGTACTATCAGTACTCAATTGTCTTTTTTCCTGAAATAATAGTATGTAATAAAAAAGTTGTTTTTCTTAATATTATTTACTGTGCCAGTAATACTCTTCTATCATGACACACAATAAAATACTCAGGAAGGGATCTTGGACCCAAAGTGTGGTCCACGTTCAGAATCACTAGTACTAGCTCTGAGAGTATTAGAGACCAGAAACTCAGGTCTCAGCTCAGAGTTACTGAATCAGTAGCACTGCTCTACAATATAGATTTTTATCCTTTATCATCTTAAATAGACACACCACAGAAATGATGGTGCTTAATATTAAACTCATTCTTTTAGAAACTATATAAAAATATTTCTTCACATTAAAGATGATTTAATCTAAAATTGCCAATCTTTTTCACATGAATTATAGATTAGTCATGCTACTTAAATATCAGGGCTGTAACTATAACTTTGAACCCACCTTTGTGTTACTTTTCCCCTTAAAATTACTGAGTGTGTTCTCTAAAATGCTACTCTGTCATTCATTTGCTTAATCACAACATTTTTTTTCTACTATGAGTCAGAAAATTAGTTAGAAAGTTTATTATAATTAAATAATAAAGTAATTTAACTCAGCTAGGTCTAAGATATTCTTCTCTGACTACAGCTAGTAAATTTCATACATGAATGATATGACACAATTTTGGCTGAATAGGAATATATAGTTTATTTGTATGGACTATGTATATGTCTTTTATCCAAAATGGGGGTCTTCAGTAAGTAGCATCTATGAAAATGAATATTAATTAAATAATAATTATCATTTTGTCAGTTACCTTAAATGCCTTAAATAAAATACCACATTCTTTCTGAGGTCTATAATATAAACTATCATACTATTAT
Organism: Vulpes lagopus; assembly: GCF_018345385.1. NCBI lineage: Eukaryota > Metazoa > Chordata > Mammalia > Carnivora > Canidae > Vulpes > Vulpes lagopus. The sequence goes on along the minus strand of NC_054824.1, from coordinate 126,802,989 downwards.
GACCATCTTTCTATTTGAAAAAATTCATTAATTCTGCCTTTATTTTGACCTTATTACAAATTAGAAACAAGAAACACAAGTCCTCATAAAACAATTTAAATAAAGAAATGGCCAGTCTCAATACCAATGCTGTATGTATTATCACAAACATAATTTTACCTAGAACACAAAGCTGATCTCTATCCAGATATAAAAGCCTATTATGCCATATATACTGTGTACCACATAATTGTATACTTATGAAAAACCAGAATGCTTATATTAAATTGAACTCATATTAGATAGTAATCAAGTTTTGTTAATAAGCTTTTCAAAAAATGTTTTGGATAATTAAATTATTTTATTAATAAGCAAAATGACTAAAATGACAACTAGAAGTACTATTCTAAATATATATAGAGAGCTGTTCTAAAAAATATACTACCTTGCCAAGATTAAACATGAGCACTCAACTGAATTCCCTCTTTCAGTTTTACAGCAACCCTGGAAATTCAAAATAACAAGGCCTATGATGAAAACACAAATGCCTCTCCAAGGTATAGATGGCCCAGAAAACAGTATACTAATCATAAGATAGTTTTATCTGCTTACTAACTCAATAATTTTTTAAAGATTAGTAATATAAAAATCAAGAAAGTATTTAGAAATTTTAATCTAAAGCAAGTTTGAATGCAATTTTTCTTTTGATTTTAAAAATAAGTATAAATAATAAAATGTCAGAAAGCAAGGGATATAATACAGGCATGGAACTATCTAATTGTAGACATTATTCAATAGGATTTTTTTCTTATGCTGAACAAGAATGAGCTGAAACAATTAAAGATGTGATGAAGCAGCATAATGAAAGAGCCAGATAAATTGTAGGAACTCTGCCAGAATCTTATTATGTAGGTATATACACAGCAATGGATTTTCAGCTGAAGATACATTAGTATCTGAAATTGCAAATAATCACTCCCAAAATATTCTATAATAGGTTAAGTTAATAATTCATATTACCTAGATTTATAAAGGCAAATATAATTGGATATCTAGTTTCTGTTTCTGCGTGTAAGGAGCTAGGAAATCATCACTCCATCCTTGACAATAAATAAAAAGATGAACAGAATGGAAAAATCAAAACCAAAAAATAAAAATTAAAAAAAAAAAAACAAAAAAATCGAAACCTTTTTTTGGATCCATAAGAGAAGTAAGGAAACAGGGCAAGTCACTATTCCAAGTTTGGGGAAATAAACAGGTGAATACAGAAAGTCATGGCTTCCTGGAGCACAGGTTTACATGCCCAGGTAGGAAAGCTTGCACTGTGATTGCAGGTGGCTCACTGTGGAAAACTCCAAGAGTTAAAAATTCCAGGAGAATGCACAGAAGGGATCCCTCACAATTTTGTGAGATCTATCTCCTATATCTAGATTATGTTCTCACAGTAAATATCAGAAAAATATTCCTTTGTGCATCCTTCTAGAAGATAAAAGGTACCATTTTGAAACACATGAGAGCATCTTATTCTTTTTCACATGATCTGCTTTCAGGAGAAACCAGTTAACCAAAGCCTAACCTGCTGGGATATGATCAGAGCCTAACTGACCTGGGATAAGGAAAATACCCACCATTAGTCAGCTTTAGCTTTCCTGTAGGAAAAGAAAAATACTAATTGTAGTCTACACTAGCTTTCCATGCAGAAGAATGGAAATATCCAACTGCAACCCACTCTGGCCATCTGTTTCTACAATAAGCATGGAGAAAAAAACCCAAGAAATACTTGTAAATGGAATCCCTAGGTGACTCAGTGGTTTAGCCCAGGGTGTGATCCTGGAATCCCAGGATCGAGTCTCACATTGGGCTCCCTGCATGGAGCCTGCTTCTCCCTCTGCCTGTGTCTCTCATGAATAAATTTTTTTTTTTAAGAAATACTTGTGAAGTTCACAGTCCTGGAGCATATGCTCAATAAAAAACTGACACCTAATTGCAGGAGTTATGCAATGCTTCTCCTTTCTTACCATGTTGCTATTTATATTATTCCCTTTACCCAGCATAACATGTCTGGCTATCAAGAAAAAAAAAATTACAAGGCATACCAAGAGTCAAACACACAATATGAAGAGACAGAACAAATACCAAAATCAGACATGACATAGATGCTGGAATGATCAAACTGGGAGTTTAAAACAACTGTGATTAATATTCAAAGGATTCTATTAGATAAAGTAGATAGCTCCTTAAGAAGAGATTAGCCATTTAAGCAGAGAGATGGAAATCTTAAGAACTAAAAACACATGCTATAGATAAAAAATAATGTAACATGAATAGACATTTCTCCAAAGAAGACAAACAGATGCCCAACAGACACATGAAAAGGTGCTCATTCTGGTCTTGATTTGTCTTTCCCTGATGAAAGGGATATGCAGCATTTTTTCATGTGCTTGAGTGTGAGAAACTGAGTGGGGAAAAAATTAGAGAGAAAGAAAAACCATGAGAGACTCCTAACCCTGGGAATCAAATAAAGGATTGCAGAAGAAGTCAGTGGGGGGATAGGTAACTGGGTGATGGGCATTATGGAGGGCATGTAATGAGATGAGTGCTGGGCGTTATACTATATGCAGGCAAACTGAATTTAAATAAAATTTTTAAAATATTCATAATTGCCAAAACTTGAAAGAACCCAAAATATCTTTCAGTAAATTAACAGATAAAATTTGATATACCCAGACAACGGAGTACCATTTGGTAGTAAAAATTGATATATCAAACCACGAAAAGACATGGAGAAAACTTAAATGTTATTGCTAAATGAAAGAAGTCAATCTGAAAAGACAAATATTATATGCTTCCAACTTTATGACAATATGGGAAAGGCAAAAATATCAGTAGTTCCCTGGAGTTGTGGGCTGGTGATGGAGAGGAGAAGAAATGAACAGGTGGAGCACAGTGAATTTTTAAAAATTTATTTATTCATGAAAGATACAGATAGAGAGGCAGAGACATATGCAGAGGGAGAAGCAGACTTCCTGTGGGGACTTGATCTGATCCCAGGACCCCGGGACCACAACCTGAGCCAAAGGCAGATGCTCAACCACTGAGCCACCCAGGTGCTCTAGGGCACAGTGAATTTTTAAGGCAGTGAAAATACTCTGTATAATACTACAATGATGGATAACATATATACCTATTTGTTCAAACCCAATGAATGGGCATCACCCAAAATGAACTGTAATGTAAACAATGGACTTTGGTGATCATGATGTGTCAATGTAGATTCACCAATCCTAACAAATTCACTACTCCGGTGGGAGATGTTGATAATGAGGGAGGCTATGTATGTGGGGGCAGAGGTATAAGGGAAATCTTTGTACCTTCAACTCAATTTGCTACTAACAAACCTAAACTGCTTTAAACAAAAAAGTCTTAAAAATCCAAATAAGGTCCATAAGATCTTTTACATATGATATTAAGAAAATTAAAAATTGTTGATATTTTAGAAAGCATTGTTTTTGAAAATTCATTTATGGAGATCATTGTATAGAGAAAACCACTAATTACTTTTGCAGATTTTATTGGGTATATATTCATGGCTTACTAATTTGTAAGTAATACAAATACTACAGAACTGAAAATTAGGCAAGGCTACTAACTGACAAATTTTAGAGCCTTCACTGTAACTGTTATGTGTATGCTTTCTCTTTAATCTTGGATTCTACCCTACTTCTCTCTTACTGTTCAATTCCTATCATTCCAAACACATCGAAATGCCAATCTGTCACAAGAAATCATCATTTTCTTTGAGGTCTACATTTACTATCATTTCTCTGAACTTCTAAAACCTACTTATAGTACACCATTACTGCCAATGAGCTGTTTTTCATAGCATAAATGAGTTTATCTGGTCTTAGCAGCTTAAGAGTAATTCAAGGAAAAGTAGATACATCCCAATTTTATTTTATTTTTTTTTTTACATCCCAATTTTAAAATAAATAACTAAAAAACAAAACAGCCAAGGTTTTAAGTGAAGTCAATGTCTTTAGAAGGTTGGGTTGAAGTTCTAGCTGCTCTAAAGTCCTGAGGAAGTAAAGGACTCTAAGTAAAGCTCAGAAGTGTGAGAAGGAGGTATTCTAAGAAAGAACATTTTCTCCTGTTTTGATTTAAAGAGGAATGAATTTTGCCTAACGATTAATTAAATTTGTGAACAAACAAAAAAAAAACCTAATAACAAATGACAACTACCCCTTCCTCAAATCTAAGAAGCATTTGGATAAAAGAATATATTTGATATGTGTGCTGGCAGGTACAAGCTTGTTTTGGTTATGTCTGAGCTAACGATAGCTGAGTTTTCTTTTTCATTGCTTTCTTTTCCCCTCTCTTCATTCTATGGCTATGAAACAGAGGTCTGAAAATTGTGCAGACTGCTTTTGCAACTTTGTTATTGCCGTGACTTAAAAGTCAATTCAGTTTTACTGTCCTCTATGTTTTCCAACAAACTTTTCTTGAATATCACAGAAATAGCATGCATAATTATAATTAAGAGAATATTATTGTATCCTGCTTGAAATACACTTATTTAGCATACAAATATCCTTAAAGGCATTAAAGCCTATTTTAAAAGAAAGGCTGCCTAGAGTTTCTTTTTTTTTTCTTTTAGAAAGGGAATGGCATAATGTTCCTAAGTGATAAAGTCCCTATTAAATATGACTCAGTTGATAAAAAGATCGATACATACCTAGCTTTTGAGAAACATCAATTAGCAGCATTGTTAATAAAAACTGTGAGGCCAAAAATACAAGTAAACTTACTCATAAATCTTTAAAATTCTATTTTAATGTTTAGATAAAACTTTCACTTATATTTTCTCCCATGAATTTTGTAAGCCCAATATTTCTGTCAACCTTTGGTTCTACTGTCTTATATTCTATGAGTTCTATTTCGAGCCTCTAAAATATTAATTTATATCTGGGGAGAGCTCAACCATTAGGGAAAAGAAAACTTTAATAACTGTTATTTGAAAGGTAGCTCCTAATAGTGTGTGCAGTATTAGCAATTCAGAAGAGGTGCCGAATTAAAAAAAAAAAAAAAAAGCACTATAGGAAAGTGAGTTGAAAGAAATGGGACATGTTGAGCAATAAGTGGACCTGGGGGAGAAGAGCTGTCAACTTAAAATGAAAAATAATAATAATTAAAGCAAAGTAAGCATCAGCAACATTTGCATTTTTTCTGTGGCTTATTCTTGAGGCTGTACTTTGAGAACATATCTACAAGGGATTGATCACTCCTTGCTTATAGGTATATAACCCACTAAGTTTCATCACTATGATTATTTATTACAATCTTCTTTGGTAAAGGCCACTAAATATTGACAAATATCCAGCTCCTTGGGAGGATAGTATATGATTTTGTGTATTTCACATAGAATCTCCTAGTTCTTAACATGCCCACTAGTAAGTGCTTTTCTTCAGTATTGGTAATGTTTCTATTCTAACTAACCACATAAAAAGTCTGGTCCATTTTTAGATCAAAAAATATAAAAAGTACTTTCTTACATAATTGTCATATATCACGATTCTAATTATAGTCAAAGATCTAAAACCAAATCAAGACTATTAGAACATGTTTGTATATACAGAAATATAAAAAAAATATATATTATTCTATCGTATCTAACAGATGCATGGGACACCCTGATCAAATAAGCTAAAGTAAAACAAAACAAAACAAAACAAAACAATACAAGACAAAACAAAACAAAACAAAACAAAAAACAAATAAGCTAAAGTAGGAAATATAAAAGCCTGATGGATGATTAATTCTTCTGAATCCATTTGTAAGGGTAAACTAGAGAATATATGTCAGTTATTTTGTGCTTTTATAGCTAAACAAAAGTCCTTTATTTGTTAAGCAGCCAAATTGTTCTACGCATAGCACAATGATTTTTCTGAATTCTTCTGATTAATTCCCTCAGAGCAAGGCTAGTATATCTTTAAGTCTTCTGTTCTTAAGAGTCACAGCAGACTAAGAATAGGCACATCCATTTCCCCAACCCCAACAGTGTAAAGTGGGCCATATGACCTCTACTTCTGCCTTCCCCTCTACGATGCTATTAGCAGGCTCTGTGCAACAGCCAAAGGCCTGTTAAAAGGCAGAAATATGATTTTGATCTTTTTAGTTTCTCACTAAATTACAGAATCAGTTCTCTGGTTGTCAGCTGCTGACAATTTTATAACAGTTTATTTTTCAGTACCTTTGTGAAAAACATCAATTTATGGTTTAAGGTGTTCACATATATCAAGCAGAATCTTCAGTAGTTAGATGGATCATTCTTACAAATACTTGGTTTGCAAGTGGCCTTCATGGTTAGAATTTTTTCTTCACAAGAGAAAAATTAAATGCCTTAATAATTAAAAAAAATTTAATAGAATCAGATAGGGTTTTAAAGAATTCAACTTATATCCTTAGGGAAACAGTATATCTCTTAAAAAGTAACTTATCTAAGAACTTAAAAAAAGAAAGCTGTGAAGTTGAATATCTATACTTAAAATATTATAGTTAACACAAATTCCCAAAGTGATTCTGGCCTGAAGTGCTATATTTGAGAAATAATAAACTTTGCTGAATTTTCCTTCTTACATGATAAATTTTGCATTTTATTTTCCTTCTTGTTAAAAATAGTCTATTTCCAGCAAGCATTTGTATGTAAAAAAGAATATATATATATATATATATATATATATAATATACACACACACACACATACACACAGTCTTGATAAAGGTAAACTTTATGTGTTTTGTAATTCTATCACCTGTAGTCTGTGTTCATAATCTTTTTTAAAATACATATTTCAAATCTTGATTTGTTTATCAATAATATGATATTCTTTATTAAAATTTGATGTTTGTTAAACTACTGAGTAGGCCCAAATTGAATGTCCTATTCATATAGATAAAAGTATGAAATTACCTTTAAATTCAACCAGCTTTTATTGCATATCAGTTATACTCACTGTCTAAGTCGTTAAAGGGATATTATTTTGTCTCTGAGGAGCATCCAATATAGTGAGTGAGAGAACATTATTTAAATTTCTTTAAAGAAAAGATAAGCTTATTAAATTGTGGAAATGTGCTGTGTATATATCTTAGGTGCTTCAAGATAATGAAAGGAGTAATCATTCTAGCCATTATTGTTTAGGAAAGATTTTTCTGTTGAAATTAAATTGACAATTAATATAAAAGGCTGGAGGGAATTAACCAGATGAATACGGAGAGATTTTTTTTTCAATCAGAGGAACATTGTGAATAAATTATGAACCTATAAAACAGCATGGTATGTGCTGAGAACAACAGTTTAAAGTGCAAGATATAGAGTGGCAAATGTTGAATTAGAAGTAGTCTGAGGTCACTTCATCAAGGGCATTTATGCCATACAATGAGATTAAACACTTCCTTTAGTGGTTGCAGAGCAACGGATAATTTTTTAACAAGGGAATAAGACAGTCATATTTTATTTAAGAAATGTGATTGCAACCTGGAAGATCATTTTAAGAGTGACAAGACTAAATAAAGGAAGACTATTTAAGAATAGACTAGAGAGACTAGATGATAGATAAGTAGAGGCTGAACTAAGTGGTCATATAAATAAGGATAGGATACTGGAGTGGACTTAAACCATGAAGGAAAATTCTACAAGACTTGGTAAAAAATCAAATGATGGTGAATAAAAAATAGAAATTTGGACTGATTGTTAAGTTTCTTTTATAACTGGATACATGATATATTCCAGAATTATGGTAGGGAAATGGGAACAATGATTTTGTGGAAAGGAAGTTAAATTCAGATGTGGACAACTAGAATTTTAGGTGACCATGGAACACTGGGCATTTAAATGCAAGTTTTCAGCTCTGGTTTTAGGTTGGATAAAATGTATTCAAATGAATGAGCTTCAAGAATGAAGGGGCATCCTCATAGTAAAAAAATAAATAAATTATATTATGTCATTGTTAAAATCTCTTACATAATTATTTCCCAAAGGAAGTATTTCTCCATTTATCTATATATTTTTTCTCAGTATGTTTTTTTTTTCTGGAAAGTTGACAGCTGTAAGCCAATTTAGCCAAATTAAATTTGACTAATGATGCTTTTTGTTTTTTAAGTCAAGAGTATTTATGTATGTATGTATTTTCTTAAGTAAACTCTACCCCCAATGTGGAGCTTAAATTTATGACCTCAAGATCTAGAGTTGCATGTTCTACCAATGAGCCAGACAGGCCCCCCCTAATGATGCTTTTCATTAAGACTTCCCTTTCTTTTCCTTCTTTAGTGTTAATAAAAAATTCTTATTGTTGACTTTTAGTGATAAAAAAAATGACAATCTTTGAGTTATTACTGGTATTTTTCTTTATCATGTTTTGAAACCTTGTTCTAGTAAATTTATTATAGTAAATTAGCAAGATTTGCCATAAACCAATTGGGTTATTACATTCTAAAATAAAATAGATATGACATAGTTACACTAAGTATTTATGTTGAACATAATTCTCAAGGAGTCATTTGATATGACAATATGCTATAGTGATCATTCATAATATTGGGTATTTGTCCATGATAATTCTTAATGTTGAATCTCTAATAAAGCTTAAACATTGTTAGCATATGTACTTTTTTAACATTGTATTCCATCCATTTTAATTACAGCTGTTGATGAGTGAGTTTAGAGAATTTGAAGATGAGTAAGCTCTTAATGGAGAGAATATATAAAGTATGTCTAACGAACACAGATTTTGGAGCTGGACTACCAATTCAAATCCCCAAATCTGCTATTCACTGGTTTTGCGACTCCACATAAGTTTTTTACTCTTTGCCCTAGCTTTGTCTGTTGCCTAACTTTGACAAATATGTGTTATGTAAAGATTTCATAAATGGCTAAAGAAGTTTGCAATTTGGTATAGAAAAAAAACCATAAGATTATTTATAATTATGATTAACAAGCTGTGAAAAAGCTTTACAAATCAAGAATGACTATTAAATACATAGAAAAATGGGGATTCAGAATTGTGTCATGCTTTCTGCCTAAACATAATAGACATGTGATGTAAAATGATACTGATACAAAAGATTTAACTTGTTTTTTTTCTTTTTAAAGATTTTTATTTATTTATCCACGAGACACACACACACACACACACACACACACAGAGAGAGAGAGAGAGAGAGAGAGAGAGAGAGAGGCAGAGACACAGGCAGAGGGAGAAGCAGGCTCCATGCAGGGAGCCTGACGTGGGACTCGATCCTGGGCCTCCAGGATCACGACCAGGGCTGAAGGCAGCGCTAAACTGCTGAGCCACCCAGGCTGCCCTTAACTTGGTTTTTAACAGTTGTACCTAAACACCGTCAGATATTGCATAAATCAATCACTATATTCTTATTTGTAAAGAGGGAGTAATGTCATTCTACTTAATCATTTAATATTTATTCATTTTTGACTTAAAATGTTACGTATTTTATATAAACATTAAAAATATATTTAATTGATGATAAGGTTTATATATTTTTTCATGTAATTACCTAAATAAAATGGGTTACTATATAGCTGAATATACCTCTGAACAAAGAGGAATACATAAAGGTTATAAATTACTTTTCCAAAGTTATATTCTCTTAAATAGCATATTTGAAAGTCAATCCTTTTTGAACCCACATTCAGTAGCTTTGTATGCATTGTCTGTCCCAAATGAGATCTTTATAGTATACTGTTTACAACTTTAAAATACTATGTTAAAAGAGGTATAATTTTAGGTATACTTTTAAGGATGGATAGGATTTTAACAGAGCAGTTAGATAAATTATTCTGATACAGCAAAGAAGAGGAAATATACAGCAATGTGCCTTCTAAAATATTCCAGGGAAAACAAATTTAGTTTGGCTGAAGGTACCATGATATTATAAATTTGACCTATATTAGGAGGGTATAATATAAAAATTCAACCTGGAAAACTCATTCACGTCCTACTCTTAACCTTGAAGTTCTGAAGAAAATATGAACAGAACAATTAATCAAAAGATATGTAGAACAGCGATTTGTGTTTTGTTTTGCTTTTTTTCCTAAGAAATTACACACAAGACCCAATACAGAACTAAGTAGGCTGAAATGGACTGTGTTGAGCTACCCCTGAACCTTCATCCTAATCCCTAAGTTAAACCATGCTGTCTAACCCAACACAGTTTCACAGGAAAGAGTTGTCATGGCATAGTTTGGTTCCTTGCCAGTCTGAGTATGCTTAGCATATCCTGAGATAGCTCTTAAGTGGACTGTCTACACTACTATTTTACCTAGCCTATCAAAAGGAAAAAAAATCATGACTGCAACTTTGACATCATTTGAAATTTTTACATGTGAGAAAATGTGACCAACTCAGTGTCCAAGAAAGACACAAAAATGAGTTATTATCTTGGAGAGATTCAAATAAAAGATATTTAAAGATGTATAATGGATAATTACTTTAAAGAAAGTAGTTCAGAGGGAATATGGTGAATAACTGAACCAGGAGGAAGGATAAAGAACACAGGACATACACACAACGAAATATCGAAAGAAGTAGTTTTAACTCATCTTAGAGGGGATTAGTAACGGTTGATTTGGGGGACATCCCTAAATCTATTCATCTAGTTTTACCTCATTTCCTCGTTTACCTCTCTACCAAACCACACACACTGCTACCAGTAACAAATAAATACATCTACAGAGAACAATACTAGACAAAGTACTGCTTTTGCTTATGGTGATAATTTAGCCTTAAAAACCAAATCAATCGTCTTGTAATTTGGGTTCTACAAAATGGAAGTCTTAATTTGCCCTTGGATGCCAACGAAAAGGTCTAGTATAGCAAAGATTTAAATAGCAACTTTTTAGTTCCTTTTTAATAATCCCACATCAGCTTTCCACTCTGATGGTGAAAAAGGATCAGTTCACAAAAAACTAACAGCCGTGGATAGAATTAGAGGGTATTATGCTAAGCAAAATATATCAATCAGAGAAAGACAATTATCATATGATCTCACTTATTAGTAGAATTTAAGAAACAAAACAGAGTATCATAGTTAGAAGTGAGGAAAATAAAGCAAGATAAGCGAAGGAGACAAACCATAAGAGACTCGTAGGAAACAAATAGGGTTGTTGGAGGGGAGGAGGATGGGCAGACATGGTAACAGGGTGATGGACATTAAAGATGGCATGTAAAGTAATAACGCACGGAAGGTATTATAGAAGACTGAAGAATCACTGATCTCTACCACTGAAACTAATAATATATGTTAATTAATTGAATTTAAAGTAAAAAAAAAAAAACTAGGAAGAAAAAAGAAAAACAAACAGGCTTGGGGAAAGTTGGCCTTTGTAAGGCCTCGAGAGGTAGGAGACTAATCTGGCCCCTTTCCAGTGCAAGCAGCATTAAAAGCACTCTGACAGAAAGGGACCATCTCTATAGTCTCAGAACTTTAAATCCCTTTACTTATCATTGTAATATTCCATGGCCTTGTTACTGAGCTATTCTTAGAGGAAAAGTAAAGGTTATATGCTTTTTGGTTGCCTTTACTGCCTAACATTAGGAGAGCTAATTCTGCTTCTACTTAGAAATGTAGGCACAAGTATTATGTGTATGTTATCACAAGTATTTAATTCTCCATCTTCAAAGTTCTCATGGCAATATTTGAAGAACATAATATAGGGTACAATGCTACAGCAACTTTGAAGAAAAGTAAAAAGGAATCAACAATACTCAGTTGATAAGACACTAAATATATATGACATATTTGCAAGAAAGTGCAGTAAAGAGTGCCAAATTGTTTTGTTAACAGGGCCTTCTCACCTACCATCCCCTTTAGTTAGAATATTTTCTCTTCTGTCTCTTTGCAAGACTGGTTCCTTCGATTCATAAGGACACAGCTGAAATCTCAGTAGAAGTTCTTGAAATAATCTTTTTTAGTATCTCCAGCCCCTCAATAACTTTTTAAATTTAATAAGACCCTAAATAACCCAAGGACTTAAATCTAAAGCCAAACTGAGCAACCTAATTATAACAAAGCACTTTGAATTTGGACACCAAAACTGTGGATAAAATTGAAAAAAAGCAGATACAATTAGGACTATATTTGTAGAGGACTGCTAAGTTACTTGAGCCTAGCCAGTCTAGCCCCCTGAATGTCTGGCCATGCTTAATGGCCATTAAGATGACTCTTATTCAGGGAAGTAATTTTTCTTCTGAATGGACAAGTAACAAGCCAGTCTTCTTGACAATGAAAATTATCAAAATAACTTCCATTCCCTTCTTCACTCTGCCTTGACTAGGGTAATTAGGGACAGTAAAAATTTAACTTCTCTTTTTGCTAAGTTTTCTACCCTTTCTTCCTGGTACGATTTTGAGAAAATGTTAGAAGCAACATTAAAATGAACATTAACATATCTTATTCATAACTCTTTTGCACGAAATCTGATTGTAAAGACTTGGTCATTTGGAGAGGAAAGGGGGGAAACACTCTTACTAATCTTATTTCTAGAAATAGAAATTTAATCTGTAGTGAAAGAAGTTGTCTTGATGACTCCCATTGTATCTATTATTTAACACCTTATTCTTATAGTTCTTTTCACAATATCATTATATGCTTGTCGGTTTGATTACACACATTTGATTCTTTTTTCTACAACCAGACAGTGGACTTCTACAATATCATGTTTCTTTTATTCTCTTTTATATATTCATTTCCTAAATTACTACCTGGAATATATAGAAGGAGCAAATAAATATGTATGGAATGAATGAAGGAATAAATAATCAATGCCCCCAGAAGAATGTACTGATTTGCTTCTTAAATGCAAAGGATGCTGGTGAACACTAGTTTTAATATCATGAGATGAGAAGAAATCTCAGTTGTATTGGGCTTTCCTGTGAAATTCATTTTTAGCTGTGCTTGCTAAGGATAGCATAATAGGGGAAGTGAGACTACTATAACTTCTAATGATGATATTCATCCCTCTTATTAATAAGAGACTGTCCTGGGCACCTCAGTGACACAATTGGTTAGGTGACTGACTCTCAGTTTCAGCTCAGGTCATGGTCTCAGAGTCATGAGATTGAGTGCAGAGTCAGATTGGGTTTCTCTCTCCCAACCGCCCCCCCCGGCCCCACCATGCTTGTTCTCTCCCTCTCTCTCTCTCTAAGGTAAATTAATAAATCTTAAAAAACAAAATACAAAAGGTAGTATCCTAACATGTTGTAAAAACTTATCTGAAAAAGATCATTACAGGCATAATATTTAAGGCTTTGATTTTTACCCAGGTTGCATCTAGCTCCCCTAGTTCAAACTGTGAAAAAAGTTTATCAATACAATATGCAGACTTGACCTTCTTATTTTTTTTTCTGAGCCAGAAAAATTTAAATAGTAATAATTCATTCTTTGAAAAGGATCCATATCAACAATCAATACTGAATAAACATAGCCTTTTCTTAGTAAGTATAAACAAACAGAATGGTCACTGGAAAGATATAAGACTTAGAAGCTCTAAACAAAGTAAGTGATCGGGTGATACTAAGCAAATATTCCTATGTGATTTAAAAATAATGAAGTTATGGAATAAATATAAAGTATATTTTAATAACATTTGCAAAGAAAATGCAAATACAAACCACAATATGCACTATTGTGAACATATATACAAGTATTTGTCTAAAAGTTTGCCTTTCTTATTTTGGGGGGAAATTCTCTTTTTCCCCCTTCGATTAGAGGAAGAGAGAAAAATCTGTTATTATCTTATAGATACTGACACATCCCCTATTTCCACTCCAGCACTCCATCCTTGCCTCATTGATAGATCCTGCTAGAGCTGATGGATGCTTTGTTCAAATAGGTTAAGGCCTCACTATGGAGAACCCAGCCCATAGATGCATACTTGTTAAGAAGATGGTGCTATTGTAGGAATTATTCAAAAATAATAGCTATCTTTTCCAATAGGTAAACAGTATTATTGTATATAAATTAGCAAGCAAAGTTTATGGATTTTACTCCTTTATCAACTCTTAGGCCTGCACAATTTTGCGTAGTGCTCTAGCCTTCTGGCCATAGTTGACAGAAGCCATACTGAAACTTGTCTGGAGACAGAACACCAAGAGTCTGGCTTTAGTGTATTAGTCTTAGAAATAGAGATGCTGTTTCATTTTAGATACTAAAAAAAAAACAAAAACAAAAACAAAAAAACCATGAAAAATCAGAATAAAACAGCTCTGAAAGATGTTGCATATTTGAAAAATAAATTTGTGCAATTAGAGGTCATTTTTCATAGAAATTATTTTCATTATTAGAAAAATTATGTAGAGAAAAGTTACACAGTAATATATTATCACCCTCTCTCATCCTTGCCTTGTCATCTTTATTATCATTACATGAATCCAAATATCCAGCTTAATTCAGCAAAATAATTTAAGGTATTAAAATGGAGGATATCTGACTGTGAAAGGAGTTGCTGTTTTATACAGCTTCTATAAAGCCGAAGTTATAATAAAAAATTCTCAAAATTCCTCAGCTGTTTTTAGGAAGAGGTGTTCTTTGTGGGCTGCAATTATAGAATCCATAGTATGCATCATACATTTTGTGGAGTTGAATATAGCCTGAGGCAGTAGTGTGACAAAATCAAATTAATTGACACACATGAACACTTGTAGTGGTGCCTGGCATATACTATGCAATAATAAAAACTCTTATTTTTAAAATATCACTCATTTCCTTTTAACCTCAGCCAGGCAAAAATTAACCAGAGAGAATTATCAAAACATAAAGAAAAAAGCAATAACAGCAACTGAGTAAAATATGGACAAAATATACCCCCAATAAATTTTAGAGTCAAGAATTAAAATCAAAAAAAAAAAAAAAAAAAAAGAATTAAAATCAGTCTCTGATCCCAAAGCTCATACATGAGCATTTTGGTATTTTGTATTGCATAACATGGTAAACTTACCAACTGCTACTCCCAGAAGTTTGAAGAATTTTGCTTGCTGTTGGTCTGTAGCTGTTAGATGTTACAAATTATGAGAAGAAAATATAGAAATGTAGTAGATGCATCTACTGAGAGAGCTAAGACTAGCAGCAATTTCTTAAAATACTTCCTCTGTTTACCTTTATTTCAAGGGCAATTCATGCTGGCTTCTCAGAATATAGAGCCACCCAAATCACTGGGGTTAATAAAAGACAAATCTCTGCTACTGAACAGGTAGAGAAAAAAAGGAACTTTGCTATAAAAACAATAGTGGCAAGATTATCTCTTCTTACCATCATATCTGATACAGATGGTTTTTCAACACTTATTTTTCCCTAATCCTTACAGCAGTACAAATTTAATTTGTACACAAATATATCTAAAACAAGTTTTCAAATTATCTTTTCCTAAAATCCTAAATATTTAGAATTATAATTTCTTATGTAATAAAAATCGTAGTAACAATTATGCAATGTTTTTGTTTTTATTAGAGATCTTCATTGAAATATATAAGAGCAAATTCATTGATATGTTCATGAAAATCCAAAATAAACATATTTAGGCCATACACACATGCACACTATGGTTTTTCTAAGGCTTTTTCACTGTATTTGGTATTGATACCAGTCAAAAATTTCACTCATTTATAAGGATATTTATATGTATTTATAAGGACAAAAGATGTTTATTGTTTCAAACACTATCAGTACAGCCATCTGAGAAGAAATTTAATCTGAACCCTTTCTAAAACGTTGATATACTCAGAAATCACTAATATTTACAGCAATATCAGAAATTATAATGGGTGTTCTATTTATCATTAGTCTTACAGAATTCATTCTATTGAGACAGTTTGACTTAATTGATCACTGTCATTGACAGTGGTTTGTCCCATGAAATGGAGAAAACCCTCAGTGTGAAATAAAGTAGACAGGAATGTACATGGTATTTGTGGATTAATTGTATTAGCAATAGGTTTTATAACAACCACTATATGCTAAGTGCTCTTATACCTTCTTTTCCACCATTGGTCTCTCCACTTCATCAAACTTTTCAGAGACAGAAGCCCCTACAAATAACAGAAATGTGGGAAGACTTGATTTGGCATACCCTGTAAATGGAAGAAAAGTGCTGTAGGCCAAGATAGAGATGGGGAAAACTCTAGTACCACACCCTGGGAACTGAGAGTTTTCATGTCCTCACTCCTGACTGTCAGGGAACTAGATGATGAGGATATAAGGAAATCCACCATCGATCCAGAAAATCTAAGTGATAGAATGAACACTAGACTTTAGCAATATGACTAAGATATTTGCATATTAATCTGGCCTTATCATCTCTATCTAGGATGGAAATACTAAGGAAGTAACACACTGGCTCTTACTATTGGCAATACAAGGTCCATTCAATCAAAGTATCAGAAATAAAGAGTGCTTTAATTTTCAACATGATGTGATATACCGAGTCAGAGTATATAAATTCAGGGCTTATCAGAAATTATTGATGACAAGAACAAGCATTTCATTTTAGAAATAATTCTGATCATCTTTACTTTAGGAAAAAAAAATCAATTCACCATATGGTGCCAGATTAGAATATCTTAAAGGGAAGACCTAGATGAGGTAAAAAGGAAATGAATAATATCATTAAACATAAGAGTTTCCATTATTGCTTACTATATCACAGGTATTATTAAAATATTTATGTTTGCTAGTTAATGCTTATTTTTTCAGTTGATTTGATTAGCACAAATAAATCTATGGTCTAGGTATTATTATTTTTTCTCTCTTTTTTGAAAGATTTTATTTTATTTGAGAGAGAGGGAGAGATCATGAGCAGAGAGTTGGGGGAGGGTAGAGGGAGAGAGAGAAGGAGAAGCAGACTCCCCACTCCTGGCTGAGCTGGGAGCATGACATAGGGCTCCAAAGCAGGATCCTGAGATTGTGACCTGAGTCAAAGGCCAACCCTTAACCAACTGAGCCATTCAGGTGCCCTTATTATTCACTTTTTAAAATGGGAAAATTAAGGCACTAAAAGTTGAGAATGTCCCCAAGATGGTACAGCTAAAATTGGCAAAGGTATATTTAAATGCATTTCTTTCTGACTCCAAAGTTCATGATATTAAATATTTAATTGAATTTTAAGCTTACTATGAGTATGGACTTTAAAAATGTGTTTTCATGAGTTTAATAGATAATTATTTTTTAAAACTTAAGGTAATCAACAAAATTGATACAAATTATTTCTATTGACATTTTATTATTTTTTATTATTTTTCTTTTTAAAATATTTATTTATTTGAGAGAGAGAGAAAGCACAAGCAGGGGGAGGGTAGAGGGAGGGAGAAGCAGACTCTCCACTGAGCAGGGAGCCCCATGCAGGGCTGGATACGAGGACCCTAGGATCATGGCCTGAGCTGAAAGGCAGACACTTAACTGATTGAGCCATCCAAGTACCTCAATTGACAGACCATTTAATCTCCCTCTTCATAGTGAAACAGCATCTTTAATAACCTAACGAGATAATGGTATTGTAAATTTCTTATAAGAGTTATAAGAAACAATATTCATAAATATGCATGACTGGATTCGGGTCATAAAATTATGCATAAAATAATCTATTAAGCAATAGGAATGAACATACAATTAAAAATCTTTATCCCTGGGATCCCTGGGTGGCGCAGCGGTTTGGCGCCTGCCTTTGGCCCAGGGCGCGATCCCGGAGACCCGGGATCGAATCCCACATCGGGCTCCCGGTGCATGGAGCCTGCTTCTCCCTCTGCCTGTGTCTCTGCCTCTCTCTCTCTCTCTCTCTGACTATCATGAATAAAAAAAAAAAAAAAAAAAAAAAAAAAAAAAATCTTTATCCCAGTTAGGTTTAATTTTTGGTGAGTCAATAGAGTTTTTGCTTAATTATAAATAAAATGAGTCATTTCCCATCAAATCCTCTTCCCTAGATCTCTACCCCAGCCAATTTTCTTAAGTATTCATTTCCTAATTGGACCCAACAACAGCAGCTGAGCCCATGGGTCAGTTTCAGGTAAATAGGTCATAGGTTGTGCATTGAGAGACTCTTCCGGGTGGTTCCTGTGCACAGATGGAGGGAGGCACCTTCGCCAAAAAAAAAAAAAAGTTTCTTATCTTCTATCATAGCATTAGCTGTGAAGAAATAGTACTAGTCTTCACACAGCTCCTAAAGGAAGCTCCTTTTAGAAGTATCTCTCTTCAGGGAAGATTAATTTGTCAGTTTGGCCGTATATTTCAATGCTTTGTTTCCCCAAACTACCTGAAAATTTTATTTCCTTTAGCACAATATATTAATTGAGTACTAAATAATATGACATAATACCTTCAGTGGTAAAGTATACTGTCTAGAAACAGCACGTGTCTTTTCAATAATGTACAGGAAACATATCTCTAGCCATCTGTAACATTTTTGTATGTGTTGTGTGGCCAACTTATACATTAGATTTTGTTAGCTCATTAAGAAAACTTCTTTATGGGTTAAATAAACAAACAGTGAGTAATGCTGAATTAATTATTCGACTCAGTTTCCTTGGATATGGATATATTTTTTATTTATCTATTATTATAATTTATCATCATGATCAAAATATGTTATTTTAACTCAGTGCCATTCTCTAAAACAATTACTTATTATATTTCTTTGAGCAGAAAGTGATTTTTAAGTAATGCTAAGATTCTCTTTTATGCCTTTAGAATGTGTGACTCATATAAGTTACAGTAGTTCTTTCAAGTACATTCACATTTAAAATAATTGTAACAGAAATTAATATTAGCAATGCTGTTTTTATTAGTATTAGTTAATATAATTGTAAGGGATAATATAGCAACAGACTCTTCTTATCACGATGGTAATTCATTTCTTTGAAGTATTTCTTTAAAATATTTCATTATAATTGAATTATTAATAATTCCTTATTTTTTTAATCTCTGAATTTAAGGAGTGAATATTATAACCTTCATTTGTAAATTATCTTGTGTGTCTCATCTAGCCCTTTCATTTATAGAAGAAAAAGCTGAGAGCTAGGAATCTTAGTTTCCTATCCAAGAGTAAGATTGTGATAGATAGATAGATGATAGATGATAGATAGATAGATAGATAGATAGATAGATAGATAGATAGATAGATTTTATAACTATTTATCACCACCATTTTTAAAAAACAAAATGCTACTGCATTGTCATCCTAGACTATAAGCATTTAGTTAGCTTTTTAATCATTATTTTAAATATTCTAACTAGTGAACTATTTCATAATAATGCTGAAAGGATTATGATTGTTTTCTTGGTTTTATGGCAGATCTCATTAGGGGAAACCTTGAGTTGATATTTCTTACTACATCTGTAATGCCAAAGGTAGAAACTAACAGGATTTGTCAGACATTGCTTGTCCTTACGGGAATTTTAGAAAATTTGCCATATTTTTTACAGAAGTAGCCAAGAAAGAGATGTGGAAGATGGTAATTCATCTGTAAATCTTCATACTTTGTGGAATGTCCTTTTAAAATTGTTTTTGTTTACTTGATGTTTTCTACAAAAGTTTTAGTTATTTGTTGGTATAAAACCTACTGTAGCTCACTCTTTAGAAAAATAAAGGAAGAAAGAGAGATAATCCTGTCTTTACCTCTTTACTCAGCTAGAAGAAATGCCAACTGGGTTTAGTGCGGGCAGTTCCTGATCTGCCCTGCCCATGGCAAGAACTAAGTGGACCTCAGCTTTCACCAGGATTAGCCAAAGTGTCATATAGAGTGGTTCTGTTAGTGAGTTGTGTACTTTCCAGACAAAAAAGTGGAAGTAAGGTCTTGTCTCCCTTCTGTTTGCTCATACAGGCTTTTGTATTTATTTTCTTATCTCATACTTGAATTTGTTGTTAGCAAAATATATTCCCATTTTTAATTCTTAATTGCTTTACCGTGTGATCTAAGAATTCAGATTGCTAAATTCTCTCTCACCGTGTACTTTTAAAAAAATGGTGTGAGTCCACTGTGAATAAGTACAATCATATTGCTGTCCATCTCCAGTGAATTTTTATCATGCAGTAGTTGAGTATGGAAGTCTGCCCAAACTAAGGTTAATTTCAATTTGCTTCTTAACTAATCTTGAACCTTTAAGCTATCATTACATAAGGGGTACCCTACTGTTAGATCATTTTACCAAACTCCCTTCTGTTTAGGGAAGTTTTACTCTCAAATCTCAAGCTTTATTTTATTTTATTTTATTTTATTTTATTTATTTTATTTTATTTTTTAAAGATTTTATTTATTTATTCATGAGACACACACACACACACACACACACACACACACACACGAGGCAGAGACACAGATACAGGTAGAGGGAGAAGCAGGCTCCATGCAGGGAGCCTTACGTGGTACTCAATCTCGGGTCCCCAGGATCCGGCCCCGGGCTGAAGGCAGCATTTAACTGCTGAGCCACCAAGGCAGCCCCTCAAGCTTTATTTTAGGCAAGCTTTATTAGTAAATTAAAATCCTAGAATGTTTAGATACATCTGTAAGAATTTTGGTTCTTTACCTGGAAAGTAAATCATTGAATTTTGTTTTACATCCTTACAAAATGTTTTTTTTTTTCTATTAATTTCAAGTTGTAAATTAAAGTTTCTTAGACCAAGTAATATGGATAGGTTTGATAAATGACTGGATTTTACTGTTACTTACAATATTGCCTCGTACTATTTCACATGTAGGCCTCCCCCTGTTGTCAGGTCATATGTGTCCTGAGGTCACATCCCATGTCTTATATCTGGTTAGTTGGTACCTTGTGAAAATGATAAGACTATGCATTAATTTAGCTCAAAACTCTTTATTCCTTTTGTCTTCTCATTTTCTAGTATGGTGTTTTACACATCATGAGGTTGGAGTTCAATAAATGTTTGCCCAGTAAATATTAACATAAATAATTGTTGCATTATTTTGAAAGGGAATCATTTGCACTAAAGGAGTAAATTTAATTTACAAACTCACTTAAGATAAATTTACCACAAGTGAATGACATTTATAAGAAGTTCTAATGAAGTTAAAAGATCAAAAGGATGTCATTTATAATGAATATACAAAGAATAAAGTTAGAATACCTACTAGGGAAATAGAAATTGTCTATAATTTTCTTCTGATTTATATTTAAAATTATTTTAACTTTAAAATACTTTGAAGCTATTTCATTTCTCTGTTTAATGTAATTTAACAATGAATTTTTTATTTTTAATATTTCTATAACTCTGTTCTGCAATAGCATGCTTTGAATTACAAGTGATTTCTAAAATATAATTACAGTGTCTTTGTTCTTTATTGTTAGCTTTCCTAATACCTTCAAATTACATAAATTTATGTGAAAGTCATATAAAATTAAGTTATATTATTAACATAGTGATTATTTTTAAGTTTTTAATTATATAAATGATGAGTAATAATCCTATAGAATCAATATATCATGAGGGCTATTATAATACAATTTAAAATGAAGTGAAATCAGCTTATTTATGCCTAACATATAATTAAAGAATTTGACAAAACAAATTACTAGCAGTAGAATTTCATCCTTGAATAACAGATAATAATCAAGATTCTCTATATCAGTCTTGAATATAGGAACAGACTTAGAAGTTATTTGGTTCTTTTCTCTTTTAAGACAAGGCACTAATGTTTACCACGCTAATTCACATATATAATTCCATTTGATTATCACATCAGTTTATATGTTGGACATGTAAAGGAGTTATGTTTTATTTTACAGCTAAGAAATATCACTTGATATAGGAGCAGATAAATTTTGGTTATATTTATATTAACTGCAAAAGACTTTAGTACCCAAATATTTACAGCCCTTAAAGAGAGTGAGATTATGGATTATATTTAACAATAATATTTATATAATGAACAATAGAGGTCAGTTCAGTTCCATTGAGTAGTATTCTATGTGACAGTGGAAGAAATTACCTTAGCCTTGTTAATAATTTCAAATTTACTTAACCAGATCCATGCAGAGTATAGTGCCTTATGCATAATAGGTAATCTACAAGTGTGTGATACTTGTAGAAAATTGAGTTGTTGATATTCTGAATTGATTTGTATGTTTCAAACAGTGGAGAGTACTGATTATAGATTTCCAGAGTAAAAAAATGCCATAAAATTTTATTCCAAAATGTGTAGTAAATTACTTCCAAGGACACTGATAATGAAATCTATGAAGTCATAACAATATAGAAGAAAAAGGGAAATATTCCCTCTACCTTCCATTCTCATTCCAATCACCACAATTTAGCTATTGATTAAGTATTATCTTTATTATATATATATATATAGAACTAACTATAGACTGTTTTAGGGTAGCATAATGAGATGTGAATGAGTCAATATAGCATAAATAGTATAATAGGCAAATAATGGGTACATTATGAGGAAAGTGTTGACAGGTAGTCTGTGACTTCATCCTTAACTTCAGGAAAATTTTTTATTAAATCATTCTTGCAACTAACTCCAATGGATTTATAAGAATATGTTAGGTCTGAGATAAATACTCTGTACCAAAAGAGAACATGTAGTTTATTTATGACTGCTTATTGAAAAAGTAGTAATTGATAAGTTACTGATAACTAATGATACTCACCTACAGTAGAAAATAAGTAGTATTCACACACTTTTGAGGAAATATAAAAACTCAAGGGATGCTGCAAGTTATTATCTTCTTGAACTAGAGATGGTCTGTATCCTACAAACTGTGACTTATAACCTTATCTATGCTGTGTACAAGTGGAGGACATTAGAAGCTGTGCCTGAGAGTTCTAGAACTTTGCTATGCTGTTGCCATTCTTGCCCTTACTTATTTTTTTAAAAAGATTTTATTTATTTATTCATGAGAAACACAGAGAAAGGCAAATACACAGGCAGAGGGAGAAGCAGGCTCCCTGTAGAGAGCCCGAAACAGGACTCGATCCCAGGACCCCGGGATCATGACCTGAACCAAAGATGACACTCAATCACTGAGCCACCCAGGCATACCTCTTGCTCTTATATATTTTGAGTCCTTTTAAAAGTTAGATAAACTTATCTGAGGTAAGATTTTATCTGTCTAATGCATCTAATCATCAATCTCAACCTAAGACTATTATTTTTGATAGAGTGCTCAGTACATCATCATGGAAATTCTCCTCAGTATTATAGTTATCTAGAATTTTTCTTTGTCCAAATAAAGTATTACAGAGATTTGCAAATGTGGGAGGGTATAGTCTGGTTTACAATTTATAAAAACTGAATTAATCAGTAATTCACAATGCATTTGCAAGAATGGTTTTCAATAAACTAGTTATTAGACAGTGAAGTCCAGAGTATCTCTAAAAAAATGCTCAACAGCTATGAATACCCTGCTTCTTACCTTGAGATTTACTTTAGGTGGCCGTGTGAGGATGGCACACAGGCAAAGCCCAGCTGACTGAAGAAACAAAGCTGTAAATCCATGGATACCAAAATGTCTAAGGTTTTCTGGACAGAGAACTGGAGAGCAGAGCGGGAATGCAGAAGAGTACTCTCAAATATTCAGGTAATTATATATCTACATATGCATATCAGGCAAGCTTAAGAACTATGCATTAACAGTGCCTGGATGTCATACAGATCCAAGAAAAATACCTGTTCCCACTAGTCTAAATGGAAAACCTTATGACCTATAGGACATTGGGTAGCATAATCAGAAGTGTCTTATTTTAGCTACATTTGTAGTGAGCATAGCAAAAGGTATAGAGATGTTGAATCACTGTTGTATACCTGAAACTAATGTAACATTGTATGTCAAATATATTGAAATAAAAGCAAAAGCAAGTAAGAAACAAAATAAATGTCTTATTTTAACACTGGGGAGTAATTTTTCCTAGATTAAGCAATACTCTGGTACCACTTAATAAATATTGAAAGATATTTGTGAAAGGATTAAACTCTAGGTAACTTAACTACATTCTAGAATCAAGTTCAAGAAATTTTTGGTAATTAAAAAAAATCGATAGTGAAAGGGAATAAAGGGGAATAGTGAAAGGGAATAAAGGGGAAAGGAGAGAAAATGAGTGAAAATATCAGTGAGGGTAACAGAACATGAGAGATTCCTAACTGGGAAACAAACAAGGGGTAGTGGAGGAGGAAGCGGGAGGGGGGTTGGGGTGACTGGGTGACGGGCACCGAGGGGGGCACTTGATGGGATGAGCACTGGGTGATATGCTATATGTTGGCAATAAAAAAAATCCAGCACCCAACAAAAAATTCATAATATCTGGCACAAAAAACCAAACCAAACCAAATCAACCAAAACAAAACACATGAAATAAACAAAAAATAAGCAGGCAAGGAAAGAACAGAAATAACAAGGAGAAAAGCAACCCGTAGAAATTAACCTGGAATTGATGCTGCTATTAGAATCAACACAGGACATTAAAAACAGTTATTAAAATGTTTTCATACATTCAAAAAGTTAAATATGGACATACATTATTAGAAAGATGGAAATCAACTTTATATAAATTAAAACTACAACTGTTGAAATTTAAAAAAAAAGAAGATTAAGGATAGAGTAGATATTGTAGAATAAAAGATGAATGATCTTGAATATACAGCAGTATGATCCAAAATGAAATACAGAGAAAGATGAGGTAAAAAACAAAAACAAATAGACAAAAAAAAAAAATAGATAATCAAGATGTGGGGAAAGTTTTAGAATCCAATATACTTGTGGTTGAAAACCCTGAAGGCAGAGGCACAAAAATATCTGAACAATAATACCTGCCATTTAAATTTAATGAAAAGTATAAACTCAACAAGTGAGTGAGAAGATAATACAGCAATATCTCCAAAGTATTTAAAGAAGTAATATTACCAATCTAGGACTTTTAAGTGAAAATGTCATCCAAAAAGAAGTTGAAATAAAGGTCTCTCTGGTGTACAAAAGTCAAGGTAATCCTTAACCAGCAGAACTGAACTACTTCAAGTAATTCAAGTAAAGGAAAATTATACCACAGGGAAATATGTATCTACCCAAAGGAACAAAGAATGCAGGTGATTATATGTGTACATATATAACACTTTTGTTATTATTTAAATCTTTTCAAAGATAACTGACTTTTTACATAAAAATAAAGAGCAGTATAGGATTTATAAGACGTTGAAATACTAATGATAGCAAAGTTTGGTTGGGAGTAAATGGAAGAATATTACTTTAAATGTCTTACACTAAAGTGAGATATTAAAAAATCACTTGAAGATAGACTGATAATTTCATGACATTTACAATAAACTCTAAATCAACAAATAAAATACTAAATCATATGATATAAATGCTTAGTAAATTTAATAACAAAGATTTTAAGGGGCAATTTATAGCACTAAAATCCTATATTGAAGGAGAACAAATACCTTTCATTAATTATCTCAACTTACACCCTGAGAAACTAAAAATATGAAAAGCAAATGAACCCCTAAATAAATAAAATAAAAGAAGTATTAAAGATCAGATGCTGGATGCCTGGGAGGCTCAGTGGGTTGGGCAACTGCCTTTGGCTCAGATCATGGCCCAGGTTCTGGGATCAAACCTCACATCGGGCCCCCTGTCAATGGGGAGTCTGCTTCTCCCTCTCTCTCTGCTCCTCCTCCTGCTTATGTTCTCTCTCTCTCTGTCAAATAAATAAGTGAAATATTAAAAAAAAATTAAAGATCAGATGCTAAGTCAATGAAATAGAAATTAGAAGGAGCCTCGGTGTCCATCGAAAGATGAATGGATAAAGAAGATGTGGTCTATGTATACAATGGAATATTACTCACCCATTAGAAATAACAAATACCCACCATTTGCTTCAACGTGGATGGAACTAGAGGGTATTATGCTGAGTGAAATAAGTCAATCAGAGAAGGACAAACATTATATGGTCTCATTCATTTGGGGAGTATAAAAAATAGTGAAAGGGAATAGAAGGGAAGGGAGAAGAAATGGGTAGGAAATATCAGAAAGGGAGACAAAACATGAAGACTCCTAACTCTGGGAAACTAACTATAGGGGTGGTGGAAGGGGAGGAGGGCGGGGAGTGGGGGTGAAAGGGTGACAGGCACTGAGGGGGGCACTTGACAGGATGAGCACTGGATGTTATTCTGTATGTTGGCAAATTGAACACCAATAAAAATAAATTTATTATTAAAAAACAAAAATAATAGGGCAAATCAGTTTTTAAAGCTGATGTTTTACGAAGATGAATGAAATGGGTAAACCTTTAACTGGAATAATCAATGAATAATAGAGGACAGTGCCAATTTTAGGAATGAGAATGTGATATCACTACAAATTCTGTAAATATTAAAAGGATCATAAAGGAATGATATATATGTAGATACAGAAAATAGATCAATGGAACAGAGTAAGCAGTTCAGAAATACAGATTTAAACTGACGATTTTTCACAAAGTTGAAGATGTGGTGTAATTGAAAAATGATGGTCTTTTTTTTAAAATATTTATTTGAAAGAGAGAAAGAGACAGAAGGAGTACACAAACCTGGGGAAGAGTGGAGGGAGAGGGAGAAGCAGACTCTTTTCCCAGCCAAGAGGCTTGATCCCTGGACCCAGAGATCATGATCTGAGCCAAGGCAGATGCTCTACCAACTGGGCCACTCAGGTGCCCCTGAAAAAGGTTGGTCTTTTTAACAAATGGTTCGGGAAAAGTTGGATGTCCATAGACAAAACAAAGATACACACACACAAAAAAGCTTTGATTCATACTTGTAATGTATGAATAATTAACTAAAACAGATTATGCACAAATTATAAAAATTTTAGGAGGAAATGTTTGTGCCTTTGACTTAGGCAATTCTTGTATACATAATCAAGATTCATTAACAAAATGATCATTTAGACTTCATAAAAATATAACTTTTGCTCTTTGAAATGCACTACTAAAAAATAGATGATGGCTAGAGAGAACATCTTTGCAAAGCATTTATGTGGTAAAGTTTCCTATTCAGACTATATAAAATGCTCAAAACTGAGCAATGGAAAATAAAGTTTTTAAATGGACAAAAATTTTGAAAAGACACTTTAACCAAGATATACAAATAGCTAATAGTACATGAACAGATGTTCATGGTTATAAGTTATCAGAGAAATATAAGACTACAATGAAATACCACTACACATCTATTAGAATGGCAAAATTTTAAGAAGATTGTGGAAGAATTGGAACTTTTATATGCAGCTGGTGGAATTATAAAATGACAAAACCACTTTGAAAAGCATTATGATACTTTATTTTCAATTTATTTGGATTTAATTTTTTTCTGTCTCTATGCTGTGGCTAAAACCTCCATTTTAATCTTCAATTGGACATTCTGTGCTTCTTCCTGGTCTTAGGGAAATGCTTTCAGACTATTACCAGCTGTAGTTTTGTTGTTATTGTCTGTTGTTGTTTTAGAGTTTTTTGTAGCTGTCCTTTATAAAATACAGCAAATTTAATTCTACTTTTTAAATTTTTGTTTCTTTTAAGAATATTGATCAGAAATACAAGTTGGGTTTTGTCAAATGCATCATTGAGTAGGTCCTACAGTTTGTTTGTTTTTTATCTCATCAGTTAATATGGGATTACATTGATTATCTTACATTAAACCAACCTTGCTTTCCTGGGATAACCTCACATTGTCATTAAATATTATCCTTTATATTTCTTGTAGTCAAATTGCTAAAATGACAGTAAGGGTTTTTCCATCTATGGTTATGAGTGATATTTTTGTATATTAAAATGCTTTTTTCTTCTTGTAATGACCTTCTTTTGGAATCAGAATAACAAATAGAATGATATGGGAGTACTTGTACACTTTTGACTATAAGAGTTTTCCAGAAATTATATTATTTTAGGTATTTTTTTCATAAGTATTTCACAGGTGAAGTCAACAGTCCCTAGATATTTGTTGTGGCTGTTGTGTTTGTTTGTTTTGTTATTGAAAGGTCTTTAGTTATAGTTTTAAGGGCTGTTCGTGACCCCTGCAGGGAGCCCAATGTGGGACTCAATCCCAGGACTCTGGGATCATGACTTGAACCAAAAGCAGATGCTCAACCACTGAGCCACCCAGGCATCCACTTCTCTCATTCCCAATGGCAATTTTGACAAACTTGTACCTCATGCCCTTCCCTTGCATCTTGGTGTGCCAATTTACTAGTCATTAAGGGATCTCCTATGTGCAGTAAGAACTACCAGGGTCTATACTCTATATGGAGTGTATTTGTGACTCTTTTTAAGGTAAGGTACCTAAATTCATAAATATGTGCCTTTTAACAAAAAAGGGGACAGGGAAGAGTGGCAGTCTCATGTGATACTTTTAAAAAGTACCTGACTTAAAACAATTAATAAGCAAAAAGTAGAATCAGAACTATAAATAAAGAGTAAACTGATGGTTGCTAAGGTGGGGTTGGGAAAAATGAGTAAAGGGGGGAGGGAGATGCAGGCCTCTAGTTATGGAATGAGCAAGTCATGAGAGTAAAAAGCAGAGCATAAGGAATATAGTCAGTAATATTGAAATAGTAATGTAATGAGATAAATGGTAGCTATACTTGTGATGAACATAACATAATGTATAAACTTGTCAAATCCTTAAGTTATATACGTGAAACTAATGTAACATTGAGTGTCAGCTAAAATCAGGGGAAAGAAAAGTACCTAACTTTCAAGAAATAGTAAGTTTATGGGCTCTACAAATTATATCAGTTTAATGAAAGATATCAATTCTCTTGTTATATCTATAGACCAAACAAAACTCCAAAAAGCTGGGGGTGTGCCCAAAATATCTTTTCTCTAGCTCAAATATAAGAATTAGAACCTGTAATTAGAAAGCTAGAAAAATATAACATAATAAAGGCCAGATGTTGACTGTGACAGTGGAAAAAGGATTTGACAAGGATTTGGCCTATTTTAGATTTGTGTAAGATCTTTGAGAAATAAATAAGTGTGTGATTCCTTTGATTCCTATAGTACCCAACTCTCCTTTGTCTTAAATTCTGTATCTGCATAGGTTAATTTTTTTTTTCTGTAATAGGCATAAGTTCAGCTTTGTTTTGTATATTTTTGTGACAGTAATCAAGTTTCCTCTTTTTGCTTACGTGTGGTGTCTTGCACTACTTTTGCAGAGATCCCTCTGTGATTCAGATATCCATCTATTATATTTTCTAGGCATTTACAAGAGACCTTAAAAATAATTCCATACCTCAAAAAGTCCACATTCATTCAATATGTGGATGATTTATTGGTAGTGGATAACACTTTACATGCTTTAAAGAAGCTACTTTGTTTGGCTTTACTAAATTTGTCATCTAGCCAAGGACATAAAAACTCTCTAGGTAAATTGCAATTTGTCAAACTGAAGTTAAGTATTTTGAATATTTGTTATTAGCCAATGGATGAAAATTTCATCCTTGTCAGTCACTTTTACAAATAAAGCAGGGTGCTGCAAAGCAAGAACAAAAACAAACATATGAACCACTATAGTAGAATGCCAATATGGGGACTGGTGAATCCTGCTTTTTCTATAAAGGCTATGCTTCTCACTGAAATGTTATAGTGATATATCAGCATCTTTATTGTGACAAAAGAAGTTAGAAAAGTCTTTCAAACTCTTAAAGTAACCACCATTTCCCTCCTATATTATTCCTAACTTTGATAAAGTACTAAACCTCTTCTGTCATAAGAACAAGAGAGCTGCTAGTGACTCTATGGTTACTCAAAATTAGGCTCTGACTCTATGCCTATCGCTTACTTTTATGTATTATTGGATTCTATTGCTTTGGAGATGCCAATATGTGTATTAGTAGTAAAATTAGCCTCTCTTCTGTTTGAAAAGGCCCAGGCTTTAACACTGGAACTTCTAACTTATTTAAATGTACCTCATGTTGCAATTTCATAGGTTCATAAGGGATAACACTTGTCACTGTGCTGCCAGACTAGCTATGAGCAAGCCTTATTATCTAATCTTAATGTTATTTTAGGCAGTTGTAATCTTTTGAATTCATCTACTCTGTTGCCAGACCCTGACCATATCAACATAAGACTGCCTTATAGTCATAGACAACATACTCGACCACAGTCTGATTTCCCTAACTATTCTGATATTGCTATTTGCAATGTTGATTTACTACTATTTGCTGGTGGATCTTGTGTGAGAAATACACAGAGATCCATAAAAGCATCTTATAGAGTAGTCAGCCTCATGAGGTATGTTTTTCCAAACATTAATCAGCCCAAGTGATGGAACTCAGGTATTACTCAAGTGGTCAAATTATCATTCTTAATTGAATATCCATACTGAAAGTATATGTTTGGGGTCTGTCATCGTATGGGCTAAATTGTTAGCAAGAATAGAAGTTTTCTAATATCAATAGGAACTAAAATATAACATAGGAAAATAATTATTTTTGAGAGTTATTGCCACTTCCTTAATTAATATATATTTATTTATATATATCATTATAAAGCTTATACCAGACAAAAATAGAGAAATATATAAAAGAAATGTGTAAACTAACTGTAAAAAGGGCTAATGAATTTTGTACTGAGGAAGCTGAATCCCTGCTACTTTTATACAAGGACTACTGTTCACAGTTATAAAAATATGACTTTTAAGGAACTAGAAAATTGGAAATCAAGTGAAACAGAAGCATGAGAATTACTTGGTAGTACTGTTCTTGTACCTAAATTTTTGTATATCTAAATGGCTTTGTAAATACCATTAGTAACATCAAACAAAATGAATATATTGAAAGACTTGGAATCTTACCATATTTAGAACAGGAATCAAACAATTTTGGAAGCAATATAAATGTTTGCTGTTTATCAGAAAAAGTCTTTATTGACAATGTATAAGATGTAGAGGAAGCCTACTGAGGACATTCCCTGAGACATGGTAGCAAATTGATTTCTTTAGCTTTGCTGTCAGAAGATGATCAGAGGCACCTGGATGGCTTAGCCTCTGCATTCAGTTCAGGTCATGATCCTGGGATCAGCCCAGTGTTGGGGCTCCAGGCTCAGCAGGTAGTCTGCTTCTCCCTCTATGACCTTCCCCTCCACTTGTGCCCTCACTTGTTTATCTCTTACACACATACATACATATATACATACATACACACATACATATCTTTTACAAAATGGTAAGAAATATTGTTAGTGAGAGTATGCATAATGTCTACATGGTCGGAATTTTTCCCGTTAGTTAAAGCAGAAGCTCAAATGGTAATCAAGTCCTTACTGAATTATATCATCCTACACATTAAAACTGTTTCCAATGGAGGAAGTCACTTCACTTCTATAGTAATTCAGGGTCTCTGTATTAGCATACAAATACTAATAACGTATCATACTTTATATCATCTCCAGTCTTCTGGACAAGTGGAATAAATTAACTGTATCCCAAAGAACTGTATTGTTTAATTATGTCTAATCACCATAACCTATGTTTTTACCACTGATTTTATTAAGAATAAAGCCAACTCTCTCTGAACTAATGTTTGGAAGATCTACAAATTTAGAATTTAAACCTACCCCTTTACTTGATATCATTAAAGTATTCATAGATAAAATAATTACAATTTGCTCATTTTCCTATGTTTATTTAACCATGGAGTAGCCAGATGTTGGGAAAATCTCCTGAGGAAGTATTTCATTGAGATAGATCAAGACACCAAGTCTACAACAAAGTTTTATAACAGAATGGATTATCACTGCACTAAGAAATACCCTGCCATATTACCAATAACTCACTTGTTATCAAAGTGAAAAAGAAACCCAGGTAGAGACATGCTTTGCATTTGAGACAGTACTTCTGACTGGATGAGCTCCAACTCCCTATAAGGGCCATAAGATTATACTCTTAGGCAGTAACTTACATAATGGGGGAGCTGAAAAGAAAAGATTTTATAATGGGCTTACTGCAGGCAAGATTGGTTTTGTTAGTTTTTGAAAAAAATTGTTCTGACAATAATTTTGATATTTGATGCTGATTTTATATTTAATATCTAAATATAGGGCTTATAGTATTATTACTTTTTAATTTTATTTTACTTTTTATTTCTCATTCTTTTGAAGAGAAGTGCCTCAACCACAACTTGTCCTATGATATAAAGTCTGAGGAAACTCCTTTCTTTCTTCTTTCTTTCTTTCTTTCTTTCTTTCTTTCTTTCTTTCTTTCTTTCTTTCCTTCTTTTCCTCTTTTAGCCTGCAATACAACAAAAGATGGTTTAAGTTTAGAAGAAATGAAAAACTCCAAGTCTCTCCATAGTCTGAAATCAATATTAACCAAATATTAATAGATACATTTATTTTTTAAAAGATTTACCTATTTATTCATGAGAGACACAGAGAGAAGCAGAGACAGAGGCAGAGGGAGAAGCAGACTCTCATGGAGCAGGGAGCCTGATACAGAACCTGATCCCATGACCCAGGATCATGCCCTGCCTTAGCCAATGGCAAACGTTCAACCACTGAACCACCCAGATGTCCCTAATAAATACACTTTTAAATTCATCACCCATTATGTTATTGAATATACCAAAAGGAAGGAATTATTCATCAATTGAACTAAAAAAATAATGATACTAAACTTGAAAGACTCTTAGCATTACTCTAAGACTTTGATTTCTATATATTTTAAATATTTGGGTGTTAACAAAACAATATAGATGTAAAATGGAATAATATTCTGGCCTAGATGATGGGTTGGTTTTTCCAAAAGGCCTGAAATAGATTTTTCTGTAATGATGACTCTATTCTAGTTAGAACCTAGCAATCTCCAGTCCCCATATGTGAGGTCCCTACAATAATTAAATGACTTTATTTATTAATATTATTGCACTAACATCATTTGAGTTAATTCTAGTTGCACACAATAAGCTTTCCCATTTTTATATATTTTTACATAGGGGCTAAAATGTGTCCAATCTCAAGCAGAAAGGGACCTATTAAATACTATATTGGAGGGAATAGAACGTAGGACTAGAACTGTAAACTCTTATAATACAGAAATATTGACAAACTTGGTATGCTGGGACAGTTATAGAAGCATATAAGTAAGATGCAAATGGAGTGAATCAGAACATAATGCAAGGTATAGAGATCAGAACAAAAGTAGAAGGTATTTGGGATAGAGTTTGGAATTAGATACAAAATGTAGCTAAAGAATAGTCACAAGCCCTCACCTCTATAACAATAGGACAAATATTTACAGGATATATTTATTACTACTGAACTATAGAATTGTACCTACTCCTAGGAACAATTGGATATTGGGCATCATACTATCTATGGAGAGATTAAAAGATGATGTAAGGTTTTTAATATTCATAGAGGAGCTAAAATGCCATTTACAGATTGAAACTGTTGAAAAGTCAAACCAACATAATTCTCCTTAAGGATCTATATTAGATGAATGCTTGACATTCAAAGAGATTTTAACTGACTGCAATTGAAGTGTTAATATTAACACTGACAGACATAAGAAATGCCCAATTGGCTGGGTTTGTCCCTAAGGTCTAGAATAAACTAAAATTTGCTACTAACAATAACAGTTCTACATGAGCCTCCAGTAAGCATCCTACAATGCACTTCAATAATGGATAAGAAGCTTGGTGGAGCATGTCTTTCTATACTGGAAACATTATTTGGGAAGACAGGACTATTTCTGTTGGCCCTGATTTAATCTTTAAGAATAAGAATAAAAAAGTTGCACAATTGATGAATATTTATAAGAAATATATTGAGCCATGCAAGAAAAATTTTGAATCAAATCTTTAGACTACCTAGGTTGACAAGACTGTGTTGATTATGCATTAGGTATATTGGAAGATCTAATTGGGAAAATCTAAAATGAGAACTAAAGAACAACTTTCAAATTGTAAAACACTTAGAAAAATGAGTTACTAAAACTAATCAACCATTTGTAAAGCTGTTTATATGATGAACGAGAATTCTTACATCTAGCTAATCAAGAAGCTATTTTAAATATATATTATGTAGGTTTCAAAGGCTGTTTGCCTGAAACTAAGATTCTCTTAAAATTTTTATTCTATATTATCATATTATTTATCATCATCTTATTATGTATACTACTTTTGAATTGTTGGGTATATAGAAAATTCATAACAGTTCAAAGAGAAATCAATAGTGCAGTATAAATTTATGGAAAATCTGAAACTGGGGATCCCTGGGTGGCGCAGCGGTTTGGCGCCTGCCTTTGGCCCGGGGCGCGATCCTGGAGACCCGGGATCGAATCCCACGTCAGGCTCCCGGTGCATGGAGCCTGCTTCTCCCTCTGCCTGTGTCTCTGCCTCTCTCTCTCTCTCTCTCTCTGTATGACTATCATAAATAAAAAAAAAAAAAAAGAAAATCTGAAACTGTAAAATAACATCAAAAGGGAAAATAACTGTGTATAAAATAATGTAATCTAACCTTACGGAGGAATATTGAAGAATGTGACAAATTGTATATGGTAAACACACTGTTGGGGCATTGACAGGGGGTACTGACAAAGCATTAATGAGGAACACAACATACAAAGTAAGCCTGGTAATGATATGAAAAACAAGACACCAAAATAAGCTCAATGTAACTACTAACAAAAATTGAGTATCTGTTGATTGTTTCCTAAAAAATAGGATGATGTGAAACAATTGTAACTGTAATTCTGTAACCACAGAGCTGAAAAATTTGACTTTGTGGCCAATGGCTGGGCATATTAGTTTTCTTTTGTAACAGAGTACCACACAAGTGGTGGCTTTAGAACAACAGAAATGTATAATCTCACAGTTTTGGAGCCTGGAATTCTGAGAGCAAGATGTCAGTGGGTTTGATTCTTTCAGGGGCTGTGCAGGTGCATCTATTCCATGCCTCTTTCCTAGCTTCTGGTGGTTTACTGGCAATCTTTGCCATTCTTTGACTTATAGACTTGTCAACTGGATTTCTTCCTTAACATTCACATGTGCCCATCTGTCTCTGTCCAAATTTCTCCATTTTCTAAAGATACAGTCATACTGGATTAGCCAAATTCTAACAAGTCATAATCTTAATTTAATCATCTTCAAGGACCCTACTTCCAAATAAGATCACATTAACAGGTTCTGTGGGTTAGGACTTCAACAACTTTGGAGGGACAAAATTCAGTTCATGACTGTCTAACAGCACACCTTTAGAATATTTACTTTGTTCAATAATAAAATGAGTCAATTCTTTATTAGTTGGTGTGTTCCTTTGGGTATTTTTTAATTTTTATTTTTAAAAATATTTTATTTATTTATTCATGAGAGAGGCAGAGACATAGGCAGAGGGATAAGCAGGCTCCATGCAGGGAGCCCAACACGTGACTCAATCTTGGGACCCTAGGATCACGTCTTGAGCCAAAGGCAGATGCTCAACTGCTGAGCCACCCAGGCATCCCCCCCGCCTTTTTAAATATATTTGAAATGTTTTAATATCATCTGCATGTCTACCTAACATGTTCAGTCTTTTATCCAGTTTTTGAAACCTATGGCATATTTATAATAACCATTTTAATGTCCTTTTGTATTATTGCTGTTATCTTTGCCATGCTGTGTCAGTTTTTTTTTTTTAAGATTTTATTTATTTGAGAGAACGACAGAGAGAAAAAAAAGTGAGAGAGAGCACAACCGGGGGGACAGGCAGAGGGAGAGGGCAAAGCAGAATCTCCGCAGAGTAGGAAGCCCGACATGGGGCTCAATCCCAGGACCCTGGGATAATGACCTGAGCCAAAAGCAGAGGATGAACCAACTAAGGTACCAAGGCACCCCCATTTCTGGGTCACTTTAGATGGATTATTTTTTTCTAAATATGGATCATAATTTCCAGTGCCTTTTAGTGACCAGTAATTTTTGATTGGATGCAAAGCTATGTTGGTGTTGCCTTGTTGAATCCTGGATACTTCTGTACTCATATAATATTCTTGAACTTTGCCATATAGTTGACCTAAGTGGTCAACTAAATGACCTAAATAACATTTTTATCCTAGTTATGTGGTTTATTTTTAGTCCATTTATTGTAAGAGCTCTTGAAATTTATTTGAAATTTATTATAAAAAAATAATTTAGAGATGATCTCATTGAGGATTCTCAGTCCTGTTTGCCCATAAAAGTCACCATTAAAATTTTAAGAAATACCAATATGAGGGATTCACTTTTGGAGTGGAATCATAGTATGCATCAGTAGTTTTTAAAAAGTATCCAGGTAGTAATAATGTGCAGGGAGAGTTGAGAACCATTGCTCAAAAGCCCACACTTTACAACTAGATCAGCTTGTTTTAGGACAGTTTTAAAAATTGAGATGTCATGTACATCTAATAAAATACACATTTCTAAGAGTAGAGTTTGATGAGTTTTGAAAAATTTATATGTCCATGTAGCCATAGCTT
Organism: Vulpes lagopus; assembly: GCF_018345385.1. Lineage (NCBI taxonomy): Eukaryota > Metazoa > Chordata > Mammalia > Carnivora > Canidae > Vulpes > Vulpes lagopus. The sequence goes on along the minus strand of NC_054824.1, from coordinate 126,766,532 downwards.
CAATCAAAATATACACTATTTCCATCATCCCAAGAATTCCATTCTCTTTTCCCTGTCAATCTCTCTACTTCTATGTAACAACCATGTCTAGAAAGTTTTACAAATGGAGTCATGCAGCCTGTACTTTTATTTTTCTTCCTCTTCTTTATCTGGCTATTTTCATATAGTGTCTCTGAGATTTACTTAAATTGTTTTGTATGGCTTAATCCTTTTATTACTGAGTAATTACTTCAAAAATATCCTATCATTTATGTATCATTTTCTCTTACCAATGAATATTTGGGTTATTTCTAGCATTTGACTATTATGAATAAAGTCACCATCAATATTCTCATAAAAGTCTTTTTGGTTACATATACAATTTTAATTCTCTTGAGTGGGATAGCTAAGTCTATTTAATGTTTGCATATATGAAGTTAAGTAAATATTTTAACCATTTTGAAGGATATGAAGCTGTACCTCATTGAGGTATATTTGCAATCCTTTAAGATTAATAATGTTGAATATCTTTTAATGTTTATATTGATCATATCTTATGATAATGCTGTTTTTGATGAGCATATAAATTTTGATAAATTTAATTTTGATGAATTATGTTTGACCTAGTCAATTAGATGAATGAATTCAATTACTATTTTTTATATTTAATGTTTTTTAAAATCTTTTTTTACATTTTGAAATAATTACAGAATATGTCACAGAGTTGGGTAATTTTGTAGAGACACCCCATGTATCTTTTACATAGTTTCCTCAAATGGAAATATCTTGTGTTATTGTACTACAACACAAAAACCCAAGAGATTGGCATTGATATAATCCAGAGTATTCAGATATCACTGCTTTTCACATACTCATGTGTGTGCGTGAGAGTGTGTGTGTGTGGGTGTGTGTGTTTAGAACAATGGAATTTTTCATATTTGTAAATTCATGTAACCACCATGACAATCAAGACACAGAAGCTTCTGCCAGCTCTTACTTTGGAGGCACCACCACACGTCCATTAAATTGTCTGTACATGAACATATACATTAAGATAATGAACATATCAGTCACCTCCAAAAATTACCTTACATGTCTCTATCTCATGCTCCTATTCCCAGGCAACAACTAATTTGTCATCAGTGCACATTTTTGACTATTATAGAAGCCAAATTACACAATGTGCATTTTTTAAAACTAGCTTCTCATTCAGCATAATTATTTTTATATTCAACCATTTTGTGGTGTATATAGGTCATTCATTCCTTTCTGTTCCTGAGTAGTATTCCACTGAATAGCTATACCATGGTATATTTATTCAGTTGCCTGTTGAGAAACATTTGGATGATTTCCAGTGTTTGACTATTACCAATTAAACTTCCATGATAATTTGTGTACAAGTATGCTTTCATTTTCTTGAAATATGTATGGCATATGCTTTTATTTTATTAAATAAATAATTAGAAATGGAATGGCTTTATTAAATAATGTATAGGGAAATGTTATTCACTATCTTGTCATTATCTATGTTAGCTAATATTTTTTGAAGATTATTAGATTTAGAAAGATTCTTCTGTTCCTGGTTTTCAGACAACTTTTGTCTTTTCTACTGAATACAAAAGAAAGGTATATCTACATAAAGTATGTATTTGATTGTTTCTTCATTGTGTTCTGATACCTTTTGCTTCAGATATTCTGAATCTCTGTAATTAGTTGTATACAAATTTAGATCTGTGGTGTCTTTTTGAAATATTGACTTGATAATGATTATAACATAAACTTTTTAATATTACTAATAATCCTTTTCTGTAAGTCTATATTGCCTTATATTAATATAGGCATGATATTTTTCTTATGCATAATGTTTGTATGGAACATAATCTTCCATTATTTGACTTTCAACATGTCTGCATTTCTATATTTAAAATGCATCTGTAGTTAACATATATTTAAGTCAAACTGTCTTGTCTGACTTGAAAAAAAAAAGATTTTTTGGGATCCGTTGTCTATTTAAATTATTTGACATGTATGAGTTTGTTGACTCTCTTGCTAATTGTTGCTATAATTCTTTTATTGTTTGATATTTTTTCTCGCCTTTATCTTCTTTTGGTTAATCTAATCTATTTTACAATGCTATTCTTTTTTGTCTACTGGTTTTAATCTTCATCTCTTTTGCTTTTATTTAATAATTGATCTAGATGATGTACAAGGCATTCTTACATGATCTTGAATTAATTTTTTACAACTTTAAATAATGTATATCATGTAGTGGTATGTAGTTTACTACTATTTATAATCCCAGCTGCTGTTTGTGCTATTTTTGTGATATATTTCACTTCTAGAAATGCTAGAAACCCTACAGCATAGTATTATATTTTTGCCTTTGAAAAGTAAATTGATTATAAAATAATTTAAGAAAAGACAGAAACAATTCTATTTAGGAAATTATTCACGTATGTACTATTTTCAGTAATATTTTTTCATGCTATAGATCTGAATTTACATATAGTCTGCATCCCATTAAGCATAAATAATTATCTCTATCTTTTTTTGTACTGGTTTCTCAGAATTCACTTATTTGACACAGACTGTTTCTGTGATTCTGAAAGGTAATTTCACTGTAGAAATCTATATTGACAGTTGTGTTTGTTGGTTCTTTTCTTTCAGCACACTAATAAATATCTTTTCATTGTCTTCTACATTCTATTTTTTGTGACAAGAGTTAGTCATCAATGTTAATTTTGATGTTGTATAAAATCTTTTCTCTTGCTTCTTCTAATATTTTCTCTACATCTTTGTTTTTCATCATCTTAAACATAATATTCTAGGTATTTTTTTATATTTATTCTGCTAAGGTTTGCTATAATTTCTGCAAACATAATTGGATTTTTTTGTTTGTCTTAATAAAATTTAGAAAAATAATGGTCCATAATTTTCAAATGTTTTCTGCCCTATTTTCATTTTGTTCTCTTTCTGGGACATGGAAACATGTATATTAGACTACTTGACACTCTTGGATAGGTCTTTAATTTCTTTCATTTTTTTTTCAAACTTTTTCTTTCTGTCTGTGCTTCCATTTGGACAATTCCTATTGATTTTTCTCTAGTCCTACTGATTATTTCTTTTATTGTGTTTACAGTACTGTTTATCCTGTCCACCGAAGTATAGTGTGAGAATGTTATGTGTGTGTATTTGGTATTGTATTTTTGACTTCTAAGATTTCTGTTATGTATTTTCATAAAAATGCTTATGCATCTCCTAAAATATCCCATCTGCTGATTCATTTCAATCTTTCCTTATAGATTCCCTAATATACTTATCATGTTAATTTAATTTTATTTTCTTTAAATCAGGGGAGCCTGATGAGGGACTCAAATCTCACGACCCTGGGATCATGACCTGAGCCAAAAGCAGACACTCAACCACTGAGCCCTATCATAGTAATTTTAAATTTATTTTCTGCTAATTATAACCCTTCGGGTATATTGGATCTGTTGTTACTGATTGCATAGCTCTTTATGTGGATCGCATTTTCCTGTATTTTCATGTCCCTATTAATGTTTTGTTTCACACTAGAAATTGCCAATCATACATTATAGGGAAAATCTGAAGTTCTTAATCTTCTAAGAAGTTTTAAATTTTTATCCAGGATGGGCACCTGGGTTCAGTGGTTGAGCACCTGCTTTTGGCTCAGATTGTGATCCCAGAGTTCTGGGATAGAGTTCCGCACCAGGCTCCAAAAAGGGAGCCTGCTTCTCCCTCTGCCTGTGTCTCTGTCTCTCTCTCTCTGCCTCTCTCTCTGTGTGTCTCTCATAAATAAATAAATAAATAAATAAATAAATAAATAAATAATCTAAAAAAGATTTTTTTTTATTGTTCCAGTAAGCAGTTAAACTACTATAAGATCATTTTGAAGTTATGGATGATTGTTTTAGCATTTATTATTTTTTAAATATTTTATTTATATGTTCATGAGAGATAGGGAGAGAGAGAGAGAGAGAGAGAGAGGCAGAGACACAGGCAGAGGGAGAAGCAGGCTCCATGCAGGGAGCCCGATGCGGGACTTGAAACAGGGACTCCAGGACCATGCCCTGGACCGAAGGCAGGCACTAAACTGCTAGGCCACCCAAGGACCCTCTGTTTTAGCATTTAATATGAGAATTGTCCTTAGTTATGCAATCTGATCCTAATTTCTAACATGTGACCTTTCTTTAGTTTCATTCATAAGTCTGAGGAGTTTGTCAAGTCTGTCTAATTTGGCAGGACTACAGCTTCAAATGCTGTTTCTCCAGTGGCAGACAGTTGATGAAATGTCTGCTAAGAATTTTTAGTCTTCTGTCTATAGTATTTCCCTGGGGTCCTTGGAGTTTCCCTGCAGAATTGCAGGTGAGATATAGAGCAGGCATGTGTGGTATGTTTCTTTTCAGATCTGGAACTCCTACCTTTGTGGCTCCATACTTTTCAGTTGCTTTTGCAGTTTCTAACTGTAATCTGTGACTCCTCAGCCCTAAGTGACTACTTTCTGTTTAAGGCTCACCTCCAAAACATCCTAAAAATAGGACTGTACTTATAGAAACAAAGCTGAATGAATGTGGGTTTTACGTATCATGTTTGCCTTCTCTCAAAGGTCATATTCTCTTCAGATCCTGCTACCTTCACACAGTTTTGTTTTGTTTCTGAGTTTATAACTGTTATCAGCAGAGAGATAGGCTACTCCAATGACAGGTTTTCAACCATAACTATAAACTAGGATGCAAAACCATCCATACTAATTATACTATTACTCACTACTCATTTTTTGGCACATATCATTTTAAACCCTCGGGCATACTGCCTGCCTAGATGATTTAAAGTTTACAAAAAAAAAAAAAAAGGCTACACATTTTCTGAAAACAATAGAAAATGTACATATATATGTCCTGGCTGTTACTCTTTGAAAACTGAGCTCATCTTACTATTGACAGCTACAACAAGAATAAAGTGATAGCCTTAGTTGTTCTTTCAACAGAAAAGATACACAAGTATGTGGATCCCATTACACTAGCATACTGGGGGCTCTGCAGAACACTCTGACAGTGCCTGAGAAAATGGTAAAATTTCAGAGAGGAACTGCTCCCTGGGAGGAATTTCAGTATAGAGCACAGTAGAATAGAGATCAGCAATCTTCCCCCTTTCCTCTGCTTAGGCTCTCTCTAATGCCTGCTTTATTCATATATGATTCTGGAAGAGTATGCACAGGGATGCACAGGATGCATATAATGACTAAGGTTAAATTTATGCCAGTTTAGTAGAATGAGAGCTGTGTCAGTTCTAATTTATTCAAGTTAATTAATAAAGTAGCATTTATGCAGACAATAGTTCTTTAATTGAGAATTAATGTAATTGATACATTTCTAGAAAGGATGATATAATAAACATTCTAAATATTTCAACCTAAGTAAACTAGATTAGCTGAATGAAAGTTATTGTTGGGTTATTGGTTTTGTATATACATATGCAGATATATAAAATTGTTTGTTTCAGACAGATATATTACACAAATACTAGAGGCAATAAGAAGAGCATAAACTAGATGTGAAGGAAATAAAATCTGGCTTGAGCATAGACAATATGTGAAATCCTTAGCCAGCTATTATTTATTTATTACCAGGGATAGGTAGAGGATGATGGATATGCTAGTAAATATGATATAGGGAGGAGGAGATTAAGACATATTTCTTAACTTTATTTATTTTTTATTTTTTTAAAGATTTTATTTATTTATTCGAGGGGGGGGGGCGCAGAGACACAGGCAGAGGGAGAAGCAGGCTCCATGCGTGGGACTCAATCCCGGGTCTCCAGGATCATGCCCTTGGCTGAAAGTGGCGCTAAACCACCGAGCCACCTGGGCTGCCCCATTTCTTAACTTTAAAATGTTTCATATAGTTAACCTGGTTGTTGAATACAGAAAATATCAGTTTAAATTTTGTAGTACTCAAGTTTGAAGAAATGTATTTGAAGAACACAAAATAGTTTACAGGTCAATTCCAAAGCATTAAGAACAAATCAGGGCAAATGAAGAAAACTAAGGGCAAATTTATGTAGCTCAACTTTACTTAAGGGGTAAATAAATATTAAAATAAAAAGTTTTAATCATCCAAATAAGATCTCTTAGATTTGTATCTTCATCTTCTAAGCAGAATTTGGCTATAATGAATAGATTTTCCACTTTAGTTAAAAATGCTATATATAAGATTCTGTAGTTATAATTCAGGTTGACATTGGACATAATATGTCATAAGGGTAATCTGGTCTAAACCACTCATAGGTAGCACACACAAACTGTGTTAATGCCCTGAAGAACTTTAATGCAATTTAGATGTCATATTAATGCATTCTATGAAAAATTTTTTAAAAGCTGGATTGAGTTTAGCAAATGAATCTGGTTTTTTTCAAGTGTTTTCTTTCATGTTGGAATGAAATGATGCAAAAAGAAAGGCAGATGCACACATGTTCTCCTATGTCTCCATGTTTCATAAGGATTTGATTAGTCTAGAAGTAGATGGCCTAGAAGTAGAGAAAGCTAATGGCTTTTTTGTACATAGTGTGATTTTGAGTTAAGGGGTAATTGCTATGTTTAATCATCCTGGAGCAGTGCACACAGGCTAGTGGAGAACATATGCACCTGCAAAAATAACTACTGTATTTGACATGAATGCTGTAAATGAATAGTCAAACTTCAATGAGAACAAAGATAAGGAACAAGCTAATCCTTAAATGCTAAGAGAAAAATGCAGCACCCAGGCTAGCTTTTGCATAAATAACATGTTGAAAACTATGGAGAAATTTAAGCAAGGCCTGTCCCCCCCATGGGAGGTCAGAACAATGCTATCTAGTGAGAAGATGATACTTGAAATGTAAATTGAGATCCTCTTTGGAGGACCTTGGATGTGTGAAAGATGTGTTATACTACTCTACTGGCTCAGTTGAAATGTTTGACTAGATTTTTTTGAATTCCTCCTTGATGAGGTAATGATTTACCCTTGTGGTAAGCTCCCTGTTTAATGTATGCAAATTTATATTTGGAGGGAGAGTAGTGATGATGCATGTGATGGAGGTGGTCTAGATGGGATAGAGGTGACTTACTAGGAAAAAGATGCTTCTAAGTAAGTGAGCCAGGGATGAGTTACTTTCCTTAAATGATCAATGTGTTCTTATTATCAGCTTGTACTTGACAATATTGGCTCAACTTCTACCTGACTCCACAATGCTGAAGAAATGCAGATTTTGATCTAGCAAAATATGGAAGCTTTGCAAGCTTATCCTCTGCCATCTACTTGGTTTCCTCCCATCCTCCGCAGCTGCTGTGATCTTTTCTGAATATTCTATGGGAAGACAACCTTGATTTTCAAATTCTCATTTTTACTTTGAATCTGTGTGTCTGATACCTTAAGAAAAATCATTTGTGCTTTATAATCATGTATTTGTATCCGTTTTTCTCTTTCGGTATGGATTGACTCAGGACTATTTCAGTTGCCATATCTGCCTTGTCAATATTAAGCTGTCATTTCAAAACATGTGAATATTTTTGGAATATATAAAACCCAATTCAGATTGTACAGCATGATCTTTTAAGATCTACAATGTGATGATTTCATACAGGTACATATTGTGAAAGGAATGCCATAATTAATTAACATGGATCTCTTCACATAGTTTTCATTACATGTGTGTGTAGGGGAGTGGTTTGAGATCTATTTTCTTAACAAATATAAAGGACATTAATACGGTATTTTTTAGCCCTAATCATTAGGTCCTAGAATTTATCATGTAACTAAAAGTTTATACCCTTTGACCATATAATTTTTTCATATACAGTTTGCCAGTGATAACTCAATAAGATTGGAAAATTTTTATTTTTTTTTTTTATTTTTATTTTTTTATTTTTTTATTTTTTATTTTATTTTATTTTTTTTTCATGCAGCCCCAAAGGGGCAAAAAGAGACTTTAATCAAGGGAGGAGGCAGGATCCACCAAAATAAGAAAAGGTACAGCGAGCGTTGGAGCACAGGAGCCAGAGCAGGTGAAGAACCCCAGCTCAGGAAGCTCTGGAGGACTCACCCCTCCACTTCTTGCACAGGCACTGCACTGACAGACAAGGCGAAAATTTTTAAATAAATAAATTAAAAATAAAAGAAAAAACTTAAAATTATAGAAAGGCTGTTGTTGTTTAAAGAACCATGGGTTATGAATGTCAGCTTCTACAATGCTGATAAGTAAAACAAGGAGTTTCTACCCATAGTGTTATGCAGTGTATTCATTCCCCGAGTATCACCATTTCCAAATGGGAAGATTTTTCAGTATAATATTCCACCAGAAACTGTCTCTTTTCACACAAAATAATATGATATGTCATCTTATTACCTACAAGTGGCTTGAGAAGAACAAACAGCTTACATAGTCAGATACATAGAGCTGCGGGGTAAGGAAATATGCAGCATAGTACATCAAACAGCCAGTATCTCTCACTATCTTAGTGAAACTAAGTACATAAACTGTAGAGATATGGCAAAAGATGCTTATTGTTAGTAAAAAAGCAGAACATATTTAATTCTTCTCTTATCCTTTACCATAGGAATTAAAGAGAGATATTAAACATTTAAGCAAGAGAGATACATATTTTACTCAAGACCACACAGCTGGTAATTTGAAACCATGTGTCTTTACTAGCCATACTAAAAAATTTATTTCCAAGGAGGAAAATTTGGCAGGAAATGGTAAGGGTATAAGAGAATATCTATGGAAGCATAATGAAGAGGGATACAAACCAGTCTATGAAAGAGTTTTATCTTGCCTATATGTTGTAGAGTTCTTTCTGGTTCCTAATGAGAAGAAAAAAATTAGGGAATAATATAATCTTGCTGCTGTTTTCATTGCACATGTGTGAAGCTAAGTCATCTCATTGTTTTTATAATCACAATTAAATTAGTATAATTCTTGTTCTTTATTAAAAGTTTAAACCATCTTAATCCTTTTTTCTTTAAGAAGTGATTGAGATGGATGTTTAGCTGCATAAGATGGAATGATAGAGTCCACCTGACAGTGATGACTAGCTGTGCGTGGTGGGAAATATGAGGTAAGTAGCTCTTCTACAAAATGCTGCTTTAATAAGTTTATTTTTTCTGTTACTGTCTGCTACATATTACATATTCATAAACTTTTAAATGTTTTTCTTTCCCAAAGTTCTTTCGTAAGTAGATATTAGAAATTAGAAAATATTTCCCCATAGTAGTAATGTTATTAAGAGTATTCATGTTTTCAAACCATCTCCCAAATCATTACTTACTCTAAAACACAGTAATAAAACATAATAGAAAACAACTCTCATGCTATATTACTAATTAGACAAAGCAGAAAACAATAAAATGTAATAAGAACTAATTTATCTTGATACTGATATGCAATGATTAGCAAGACCCTAGTGAAAAGAGAATAAAATTAGCAGAAAACATTTTTTTTGCTTTTGCATAAGGAGACTTTTGGGCATTTTTAAAGGCTTTAATGTATTATTGTTGTTATTTTGTTGTTTTTGTTTTAATTATTTCCTTTTCTTGATTCAAGTTTTAAAATTTGGAAAACATTATCTGCTTATTTTATGTTGTGCTTATAATATGTATAAGACATGCATGGAATTTTAACAGAATAATTTGACTGTTCAGGCATCATTGAGGTTATCAAGTGATTGATATTGCACTCAAAATAGAAATAACATCTGGTAACTGAATCAAAGAGAAGAGTGAGTTGAGCAAATATTCTTATATTTTGTTTTGAGGAGAAATGGTATTTTTACACTAGCAATTTTCTTGTTATCTGGTCCTAAATGTTTACTAATTAGAATGGCAATTCAGTTGTGGAAAGGATAAGCAATACAACAGTAATTACTGAACTTTGAAGTTTAACAATAGGAAACTAAGATGATAGAGGGGTAAATCGTCCGTCTTTTATCTCTCAGGATGCTGGTATAACATATCGCAGTATGTATACTGATACTTAGAGACACTAAGTATCAACAGAACATTTATAGATTAGACTCTTACAGATTTTAAAACATTATTATCATTATTTCTAACTACTAATACTACAAGGAGTAGTCTATAGAGTTTTGTGGCCAGAACACCTTTCCATGAGTTATATCACTCTCTCATGGGACTTTGGAATATGCTGAAGGTTTTGTTTTGTTTTGTTTGTTACATCAGACAAATGCCAGTAAAGAGAGGGAGAGAGATCTGTACACTTTCAACCAAGAGAATCATGACAGAACTTAGGAAATAGAATTCTGCCAATAGTGAGGTAAATCTAAAACCCCTCATTCATAGACAGAACCTTGGGAAGGGGACCACTGGGAAACACAGGCTGGAGTGGGAAGGATCATAAGAGGAAGGGGCATGAGAAAGAATGCTTTAAATTTAAAGCCAGGGATGTCAAGAGCAATGTTTACCCGATAGCTTTGCATGCATGAGACTGACTTGCATCATCATAGAAAAGGCTTTGAACATTGAAATATAGTTTAAAAACCAATGCTCAGATTTCAGACTGGAAATTATAGAATAAGGATGTTCCAAGATACTACTGCAAAGGTAAAATAAATAGGCATTAGAAGCAAAGCCAGAAGAAAACTGGTAGACATTTTGTCTTAACCTAACCTGATGACTGCCTGCTAAAACAACAAAAAAATCAATATTATTTAGAAGTTATAAACAGGACCCAAAATCACATGATATTCCAAATAACAGGATGCATACCAAAATCTTTATAATATACACAAAAATTATTTTCAGCTTAAAAGGTAATCAATGAATGCCAACCTCAGCAGCTCAAATGCTGGAATTATAATGTAAAACCTGAAAAGAAGTCTAAAAAGACAGAATTTTAGGAATCAGTAGAAAAATGTCAAAAAGTCTAATATTCATGTAATAGGAGTCTCAAAGGAGAAGATAGATTGCGACAAAAAATAAATAAAAAAAATAATTGAAAACTTCCCAAATTTTGTTAAAAATAAAAATTTGCATATTCAAGAACATGGCAAACCCAAAATAAGATCAACTTAAACGACAAATACCCACCATTTGCTTCAACGTGGATGGAACTGGAGGGTATTATGCTGAGTGAAATAAGTCAATCGGAGAAGGACAGTGTATGTTCTCATTCATTTGGGGAATATGAATAATAGTGAAAGGGAATATAAAGGAAGGGAAAAGAAATGTTGGGAAATATCAGGAAGGGAGACAGAACATAAAGACTCCTAACTCGGGGAAACGAACTAGGGGTGGTGGAAGGGGAGGAGGGCGGGTGTTGGAGGGGAATGGGTGACGGGCACTGAGGTGGACACTTGACGGGATGAGCACTGGGTGTTTTTCTGTATGTTGGTAAATTAAACACCAATAAAAGTTAATTAAAAAAAAAAAAAAAAGAAATCCAAATCAAGTGATATCATAATCAAATATCTGAAACCAAAAATAAAGAAAAAAATCTTGTCAGCATTCAGAAAAAAGCAACACATTACATATAGGGAAACAGGTTAGAATCACTAAATTTCTGATCAAAAGCCATTGAGCTGGGGCACCTGGGTGGCTCAGTGATTGAGTATCCACCTTTGGCTCAAGGTCATGATCCCGGGATCCTGGGATTGATCCTGCATCGGGCTCCCTGCAGGGAGCCTGCTTATGTCTCTGCCTTTCTTTTTCTGTGTCTCTCATGAATGAATGATTGAATGAGTGAATGAATGAATGAATGAATAAATAATCTTTAAAAAAACCATTGAGTCAAGAAGACAATGGAATAATATTTTTCAAGTATTGAAAAAAAAAAGAATCATCGGACTTGAATCTTATATTCAATGAAATATCCTACAGAAGTATAGAAAACAAGGCACCTCAAAAAAAAAAAAAAAGAAAAAGAAAAGAAAACAAGGCACCTCAAATGAAGGAAAAAAAGAATGTTTATATTATTAGTATTTTAAAAGAAATACTAAAGGATATTCCTCATATAGAAGGAAGTTGATAGCAGAGGGCATCCTGGAATGCCAGGAATGAAAAAAAAAAAAAACACAGAGATTTTAAATTACTAGGTGAATAAATTATTTTTCAACTCTGAAGTTTGTAAAAATGGAAGGCTGTTGAAGGCAAAATTATTACATCATGTGAAGGGATTTTCAGTGTATATAGCTGTAATAGATTTGAAAACTGCATCATAATGGAAGGATGGGAGAAAGGGACCCATATCTTGTAAAGTTTATGTTTTATTTGAAGTGACAAAATATTTATTTTGAGTAGGATATGTAATGTTTAAAAGAATATTAAATTTCCTAAAACAACCACTAAAACATTTTTACAATATATAGTCAGTGTGTTAAGAGATAAATGAAAATGTAATTCTGAAAAAATATACAAATATTTCAAAATAATAGAAGGGGACACAGCAGTAGGAACAAGAACAAAACCCTAAATATATGATGGTGATAATATTAATAAAGACCATATTAATTATCACATTAAATGCTCTAAATACATGAATGATCCAAACATTTAAATGTCAGAGATTGTCAGATTAGAAGTAAGGTTTCAATTTAAGTGTTGGTTAGAAGTAGAAAAATAAACCAAATAAGTTCAGACATTTAAAAAGAAATAATCAGAAGAAAATCAAAATCAGTAAATTTTTTAAGAAAAATAATAGAAAATGTGGCTTTTCAAAATGATCAATAAAACTGATAAACCTGAAGCAACATTGATTAAATAAGTAAATAAGTAAAAGAGATAACAAACAATATCTACCCTAAAAGGAGATATCACTAATGAACCTACAGACCTTAAGAAGTTAACAAAAATAATGGGGTGATTTAACAAATGTATAAGTGTAGTAAAAAAAATATATAAGGCACTTAGTTTGGAAAGGACAAAATTAGACTATCTCTATTGACAAATGGCATAATTATCTATGCAGAAAATGCCATGACTCTACAAAAATCTCTTAAAACTGAGTTAATTTAATAAGATAAATACCTGAATATCAACCATATTTTTATACAGTAACAAAATGTTAGAAACAATATTTAAAAATCAGTACCAGGGATCCCTGGGTGGCGCAGTGGTTTGGCGCCTGCCTTTGGCCCAGGGCGCGATCCTGGAGACCCAGGATCGAATCCCACATCGGGCTCCCGGTGCATGGAGCCTGCTTCTCCCTCTGCCTATGTCTCTGCCTCTCTCTCTCTGATGACTATCATAAATAAATAAAAATTTAAAAAAAAATAAAATAAAAAAAATAAAAATAAAAATCAGTACCATATACAATAACTCTAGAGAAAATAAATTCTTAGATATTAATCTAATAAAATGCGTATAGTAGCCATATGTTGAAAACTATAAAATGTTAATGAAAGAAATTAAATATGGTATAAATAAATGAAGAGATGTAATATACTCATGGATGGTAATATTTATATAGGTAAGATTTTAATTTTTCCTATTTTGATCTTTGGTTTTAATACAATCTGAATTTTTAAAAAGGCAGGAAGGCTAATGTAGATATTGACAAAATATTTGTCAATTTATTTTTTAAATTTATTCATGAGAGACACAGAGAGAGAGAGGCAGAGACATAGGCAGAGGGAGAAGCAAGCTTCTCGCAGGGAGCCTGATGTGGGACTTGATCGCGGGTCCTGAGATCACACCCTGAGCCAAAGGCGGATGCTCAACACCTGGCCACCCAGGCATCCCAGTATTTGTAAAAATCTTATATAAAAAAAAGCAAAACGTATAGGGGTGCCTAAGCGGTCAGTGGATCAAGTATCTGACTCTTGATTTTAGCTCAGGTCATGATCTCAGGATTGTGAGACCTAGCCCCTCATCAGGCTCTGGCCTGGGCATGGAACCTACTTAAGATTCTCCTTTTCCTTCTTGTTCTGCCCCTCCCTGCTTCTAAAAAATAATAATGAAAAAATAAATGAGTTGTCATTAAAAAGAGAGAGAGAGAGAGCGAGAGAGAGCAAAATGAGTGTAACAACAGTGAATAGCCAAGAATTCTGAAAAATATCAATTTGGGGGACTCATACCACCCAATTTCAAGATTTATAATAAGCTGAGGTGGTTATGATAGGGTAATATTAGATAGACATGTAGGCCAATGAAATAGAATAGAAAATCCAGAAATGGACCCAAACAAATATATCATCTGATTCTTGGCAAAAATGCAATAGTAAATAAATGGCAAAAAGGCAGTCTTTTCAACATACAGTTTTGGAACAAGTAGACATACATATTCAATAAAACCTATACTTCATAATGTATAGAAAAAATCAAAACAGATTGTAAACCAAACAAAGTGTAAAACTAAAGGAAAGGAAAGGAAAGCCTGGAAGAAAATCCTTATGACATCATTTTAGACCAAGTCTTTTCAGACAACACAAAAAGTAGATCCATAAACAACAACAAATAAAACCTACAAATTAAACTTCATCGAAATTAAAATATTTTGCCCTATAAAAAACACTTTCCTCTTTACTCTGTAAAGAGAATTAAAAAGCAAACCACAAACAAGGAGTCTCTGCAAATTACATATCAGACAGAAGATTCATATCCGGAATATATAAAGAATGCTCAAAGTAAGTACACTTGATTTTCATTATTTATGGTAGTTCTGTCTGCAAAGTTGTCACAGACTGAATTACTGAATAGAAAACATTGTTCCTAGGGGAAACATAGGGTTAGGTCGATAACAAGTCTCTGATTGAAACATTTTCATTAACTGATCAATACATAACCTTGCTTTATGTGTTTTCTGTTTTAAGATACCTTATTTAATGGAAAGTGTTGAATAATTAAAATTGAAATAACAGCCAACAGCACTATAACTCCTACCTGGAGAAAGCTTACCTAGCCTATGCATTTCCTCCATAAGGCATATTGTATCTTTTTCACACTTATGAATGATGCATATCATTTCAGCATTATATTGAAGGTGAAATCACCAACAAAACACACGCAAAAAATGTGAAAAACATTACATTTAAATAGACTGTCATTGAATCATGAGTGTGATAGTTAAAAGAATGAGGCAGAGGGTGGCCTGTTTGACCTCACCAGGGAACATGCATCCTAAGTGACTCAAATTTTTTCTCTACTCTACACACATGGATGTATGCAAATGATGTTGAGTATTGATTTCAGAGTTACTAGTAAATTTTCACAAGTATGCAAATTTGCAAGACAGAATCTGGAAATGATGAAAATTGACTGTAAATTAACAATCCATTGAAAATATTGGCAAAAGTTTTGTGTAGACACTTCACCAAAAATATATGTACTGATAACAAAGCACATAATCAATCTTATTAGTCATTTGAAAGAATTAAAATTAAGTTCAAAATTAGATACCATTACACAATAACTCAAAGATCTAAAATTTACATATATATGTAAATTACACACACACACACACACACACATACCCAATACCAAACTTTAGGATTCAGAGCAATTGGAATTCTCATACATTGATCATAATAAGAGGCAAAATGCAATAGGTACCCTAGAGAAAGTGTTTTTTTTTTTTTTGAGAAAGTGTTTTATTTGCTTGTTGTTTTATGTAACAGAATATATTATACTTTTCAATTATTACCATAACAAATTACCAAAATGTCTTAAAACAAAACAAATGTATTATCTCACAGTTCTCTAGATCGGAAGTAAAAGTTAGTTCAGCTGATTTCTTTGCTTTAGTTTCACAAAGCTGAAATCAAAGTGTCAGCCAGATAAGCTGTTGTCAGAAATTTCTGGGAGGAATCTAGTCATACAAGTGGTTGTCAGAATCCAATTTCTGAGGTCCTATTTCCTTGCCTACTCCATCTGGGGCTGCTCTTGTCTCCTAGAAACCAAACTATGGTACTTGCACATGGGCCTCTATTTTTCAAAGCCAGCAACAGTGTACCAAATCATTCGTAGGCTTGGGATCTCACTAATTCCCCTTCTACCAAATTTCTTTCTTGCTTCCAGATGCAAAGAGTTCTGTTTTTTTAAAGGCTCGTGTGATTATATTGGCCCTATCTGGACAATCCAAGATGAACTGCAAAGACCTTTTTGCTTAGCATGGGAAAATATTCATAGGTTCCAATGATTAGGGCTTGAATAGTTTTGGCAGGTCCTTATTCTCCTACTACAGCCACTCAAAATAAAAGATGCAAAAATCACAAAATAAAAAAATAATAGATCTTATGGAAAGAGGGCTATATATACCTATTTATTTGTTTATTATTTGCCAAAGTGTATTCTTTATTCAGATTTCCTTGTTTTTACCACATGTCCCTTTTCTGTTCCATGACCTCATTGAAAAGCCTACAATAAATTTAGTAGGCTGCTTTATTTATGTTCATAAGTACTTTTTGGAAAAATATCACTTTAACTTTTTCTCCATTTTTAATTGAGTTGTTTTTTTAATTACTGAGTGTTGAGATTTATTTTTAAATAATATGATACATTTTATTTAATTTAAATATGATTTGCAAATATTTTCCCCAGTTTAGATTATTGTTTTTATGTATTTAGTATTTTATTATTGTTATTACTATTCTATTTTCTTTATAGAGTTTCTTTTAAAAAAATATCTTATTTGTTCATGAGAGACACAGAGAGAGAGAGGCAGAAACATAGGCAGAGGGAGAAGCAGGCTCCCTGTGGGATGCAGGACTTGATCCCAGGACCCCAGGATCATGGCCTGAGCCAAAGGCAGACACTCAAACACCGAGCTCAGACACCCGCGGTACCCTGGAGCATATCTTAAGTAGAAATTTTAACTTTTATTAAGTAAAATTTATCAAGTTCTTTTAAAATAGATTTTGTTTGTTTTGTATCTAAGAAATCTTTGCCCCAGTCAAGATAACAAGGAGAATTTCCTAAGGTTATTTCTAAAAATGTTATGGTTTTAGATTTTACATTTAAGCCTAGGATTCATTTTGAATTAGTTCCTTGTATATGGTGTAAAGCATGCCTCAAAGTTAATTTTGTTACAAATGGCTAAACGATATTTCCAGCAGCATTCATGGAAAAATACTACAATTTCTCCACTGAAATTCCTTGCACTTTGCAAATCATTTGTTCATATATGATTGAGACTATGTCTGAACTCCTTATTGTGTCCCATTGATTCATATTCCAATTTTTACACCCATTCTAATAATTAGTTTTATAGTATGTCTTAATTGTTCTTTTTTACAACCTAGTCTTAGTTTCATTGATTTCACAGTTGTTTTTTTCATTCCCATTATACAGATTTCTATTTGGCTTCTTACTGCTTCTTTTTTACTTTGTTATTCTTTTTCTGCCTATTTAAGGCAAAGATGAGGTCACTGATTTCAGACTTGTTTTTATTCTCTACTGCAGATGTTTTGTTGTACAAATTTTAATTTTGAGCATAGCTCTAACCCATAATTTTTATATGTTGGGTTTTCATTTTCATTCAGATTAAAGTGTTTTATTTTTCCCTTTTAATTTATTATTTGACTCATGGGATATTTAGAAATGTAGTATTTATTTTCCAAATAAGCTAGAGAAGTATTTTAGAACTCCTTCTACCATTGATTAATACTTTTTTCAGAAGATGTGCTTTGTATTATTTGGATCTTTTAAATTTGAGGCTTGTTTTATTGCCCAGAAAATTGTCTTTTTTGGTAAACATTCCATGCATACATGAAAAGAAAACATTTTCTGTTGTCATTGGATGAAGCATACTATAAATATTTAGCAAGTCATCTTGGAAGATGGCATTGTTCATATTTTCTATACTTTCTCAATTTTCTATTTGTTCTATCAGTTATTGAGAGAACAATTTTAGCATTTGTGCCTGTAATATTGAATGTGTCTGTTTCTGTTTGCATTATTATCAATATTTTCTTCATACATTTTGAAGCTGCCTGACTAGTGCATAAATATTTAGGATCTTTATTTCTTGTTGATGAGTTGATCCCCTTATCATTAAGAAATAAGCTTCTTTATCTCTGATAATTTCCTCCCATATCGCATCATTTTCAATACTTTTAAGTTTACTACATCTGTGTCATGAAGTGGTGTCTTATAGGCAGCACATACCTGGTCTTTTTCAAATGCACACTAATAATCTCTGCCTTTTAGTTGGTATATTTTAAATACTTACATTTAATGTGAACATTGATAACATTAGGTTTAATTCTAAGTCCTTGATATTTGTGTGTACATGTTTCATTTTTTCTTGTTCTCCTATTTCTCTTTTTAAAATAAATGCTTTTTATGATTAATCTCTTTTTAAAGTCTATTAAGTATTCTCAAAGAAAAATTGGATAAAGTGAAATAAGCATGGACGATTTTACTCAAGATTATTACTATATAGAGCAAGATTATAACAAAGGAGAGATAAAGCTCAAGTCCATTAAAACAAATGGGAGAGTTTTTAAGTGCTTAGGTGAGGTTTGAAAACAGGAAAACTACTGGAGGACATTTGGGAGGGAAATTTCTCAATGAGATTAAGTCATCTGTGTTTGTCAACTGGTACTTAAGGAAGTTAGACTTCTTTGAAGCCTTCCACAGAGACTCTTCTCTTGCTCAGAAACTGGGAGATTGGGGATGCTGTTTTTTGATATATGTATTTCAAAGGGATGGATCTCAGGCACTTGAGAAAGATACTACTAGGGGTAAAACTGGCAAGATACTGGGAGAATATTTACATCTTGAAAGGGCAGAAAAAAATTTGCATTTCCGAGTTTTCTAGAATAAATGCTCAAAGAAAAGGTAAGAAAGGGGCGTATAATCCAGAAAGATACCTATCTAAAATTTAGTCAAACTGAGGGTAATGTTAAGACCATCTTGATCAGTATAAATTTATTTCATCGTTTCAGTGGTTGCTTTAGTATACATCTGAAATTCAGCATTCTACCTTTAAGTAACCTTATGCCACTTCAGGTACTGTATGAGAAACTCATAATTGCATATTTTCGTTAAACCATTTCAATTGTTTGTACTACTGATGTACTGTATTTTATTTTTATGCACATTGTAAACCCCATACTCTATTGTTATCATCTCTGTTTAAGCATTCAATTATATTTTAATAAGAATTATTTAATAAAAAGTTGACTATATTACAAAATTATCTTTATTGCTTTGTCTTCCTTTCTTTCTTTTTTTTTTTTTTTTTTGTCTTCCTTTCTATAAATCCATATTTTGGCATGGTATCATTTCCCTTTAGCATAAGTGACTTCCTGTAACATTCTTATAGTGTGGATATCTGACTTCTTTTAGATTTGGATAGTTTATGCATCATTTATTTTGCTTTGTTTTCTACTTTGATAACCTTTTTTTGTTTGTTTTGTACAGTTTCCAATCTATTAATCTCCTTGAGTGTAGTATTATCATATCCATTAAATTTTCATCTCTCAGGAGCTCAATTTGTGTATTTTTTCAACATCTTTAGTGCTTTTACTTAAGTTTCTGAACTTATGAAATACAGACATAATAATAGTGTTAATGCCCTAGCCTTCTAGTTCTAACATTTCTGTTACCTTTGGGTCTGTTTTGATTGATTGGTTTTTCTCATTATTATGAGTTGCATTTTTCTGCTTTTTTGTATGCCTGGTATTTTTTGTTTGGATGCCAGATGTTGTTAATACTTTTTTGTTGTTGGATATTATTTTGTATTGCCATTTTTGTGCTTTGCCCGTACAGTTATTTGGAACTAATTTGATTCTTTTGCATATCGCTTTAAAGGTATTTGGCTAGGGGATCCCTGGGTGGCGCAGCGGTTTGGCGCCTGCCTTTGGCCCAGGGCGCGATCCTGGAGACCCGGGATCGAATCCCACATCAGGCTCCCGGTGCATGGAGCCTGCTTCTCCCTCTGCCTGTGTCTCTGCCTCTCTCTCTCTCTCTCTGTGACTATCATAAAAAAAAAAAAAAAAAAAAGGTATTTGGCTAGATAATAGCTCAGTCTGAATAATCATCCTCACTACCATTACTAAAGTCTCTGAATCCCTTATTTAATGTGAGTCATGAGGTTTCTTGTCTAAGAGAATGACGTCCTGTGTGAGCACTGGATACGGTTCCCTCTACTCCTCTCACATGATTCTTTCCACTGTCTTAGGTTATTCCCCACAGCACGATTAACTGATTAGTAATCAGATGCATTCACAAAGAGGTTCATCTTGAGGTCTTGAATTTTCTCTCTGTTTATATATTTTCCTTTCAGGAACTTTGTTTTCCTTAAGATGTGTTAGTTTCTATGTTCTCTCAGTTTCAGCTCTAAAATTAACATGCCTGCCAGGCTCCAATGGC
The DNA here is from genome assembly GCF_018345385.1 of Vulpes lagopus. Taxonomy (NCBI): domain Eukaryota; kingdom Metazoa; phylum Chordata; class Mammalia; order Carnivora; family Canidae; genus Vulpes; species Vulpes lagopus. The sequence goes on along the minus strand of NC_054824.1, from coordinate 126,746,229 downwards.
AATCCCTCTCCCTTTACCTACCATTGGTCAGAAACTCTATCAACGGAGTAAGCTGATATAGTTTTAGGGCTTGTTTGTTTCCCACTTCTCAGTGTTGATCATCTTTAATATCCTGATGTTTGATCCTGATGTCTTGAAAACCACATTTTAAAATAATTTTATTTTTGGATTGTTTCAAGTATAAGATTAACTCCATCTCGGCCAGGAGTAGTTTCATACATATTTTTTTTGTTACTGAGTGTGCAATGAAATCCATTTTTACTTAATTTCCAATATAGAATTTTCAGGCTGAATAAGGAAGATATATGACCATGTAGGAGAGGCACTTTTGTTATTAACATGATGGCCTCAAAGAATATGAAAAAAAATCTGTTTAATTAGAAAAATGCTAAAAGTTTTTTTATCTTGCCATTAATTGATTTCTTTCAGAAAGTTTTTTGTAATTTACTTAACTTTTCCAATACTTTTTAATACATATTTTGCCAGGAAAGAAGAAAAGAGCATTCTGTCAGAAAGAAATCCCAGCATGTTGGTCATATCTATTTTATTTTGAATGGCCTGTTGCTTTAAAGTCTATAGAGTACTGTATTTATAAGACAAACAAGATTTCATTTGAAAGAAATGATCTGATTGGCAACAGATTCTGTATCTGACTGCAGACACAAACCACCATTGCATCCGATTCTTTTTTAAGATTTTATTTCTTTATTCACGAGAGACTCAGAGAGATAGAGGCAGAGACACAGGCAGAGGGAGAAGCAGGCTCCATGCAGGGAGCCGGACATGGGACTTGATCCCGGGCCTCCAGGATCATGCCCTGGGCTGAAGGCGGTGCTAAACCGCTGAGCCACCCGAGGCTGCCCTCCATCCGATTTTTTTTTTAATTTTATTTATTTATGATAGTCATACAGAGAGAGAGAGAGAGAGGCAGAGACACAGGCAGAGGGAGAAGCAGACTCCATGCATCGGGAGCCCGACGTGGGGATTCGATCCCAGGTCTCCAGGATCGCGCCCTGGGCCAAAGGCAGGCGCCAAACCGCTGCACCACCCAGGGATCCCCCCTCCATCCGATTTTTAAGCAATAGTAGGACCAGTGGGGTTTTTTGTACTTGGACTCAATAACCCAGTTCCCTGGCTGCATAAATCTATGAATACATTTTAAATTAAAGCTATATTAGAATATCCATTTTGCTGTGAATCTCAATATTCTCTGTAACACCGAGAGGCTGCCTTACCATCCAAAAGGTAAAGGACAATGTCCTATATATTGAGATTGGTATGTATCAGTAAAATAATTTTATATGAAGATCGACTTAAATATCTCAAAACTTGTTTTATTAAAACTAATGAAAAATGACATGGTGGAATTAATTATCTTCATGAAACAAAATTTCATAAATTATATGTAAGCCAAAACACAGTTATAATTCTGCATACAATAAATACAACTCAAAATAAGATTTTTATGCAAGTGAAGCAGAACTACCATTATTTCTAAACTGAAAGCCCTTGCCACATCCTCCTCAAAATCACAGCTTCCTTCATGAAAACAAACGGATATGCCTATGCGTATATAAAGCACTATTTCTACATGTAGAGAATAGAATCACAGTCTGAAAGAATTCTATTATTCATCTCAATCTATATCTTTTCGACAAGTTCAATCTTAGAGGTAAAAATTGCTTTAAGATTCTTTTTTTCCAATTTCTCTGGAGGCTTCTTTTAGAAGTTTGGGTGAATACCAAAATGTTACCCTTTGTTTTTTTCATTTTTTGTTTTTTTATAGCTATGTGTACCACAAGAGTCTACATATTCTACTTTGAAGCTATGCTTTCTGCTGTTTCTTGCTGTTTATACCTTCTTCTTGTCTGGCTTGCTTTTGTCTCATTTTAACTCACTTTTTCTTTTAGTTCTTTATCTGTGCAATTCCTTGGAGTCTTATGCTGAAAAGATATGACTTGACTCCTAGCTTTCAAAAGTCACAAGTGAAATGAGCTTAGGAACTTGAGATATCCTAGTGCCAACTGCAAAGAACTTTCCTAAATGCTGCAGTAGGGGCAGTCAAATACAGAAGCCTGTTAAAACATGATAACATAATAAAATGATGGGAAATACTGACTGAAATATTAGAAAAGAGACCCAACATTAATTTAATGGATTGTAGCTGCGTTACTGATTTTGTTCCTAAGAACATGCTTGAAGGAGAGTAAAATCCATTATTCTACAAAATCATTTTAAAATCCAGTTATAAACCATATCATAGTAAAATACTTGGAACATAAGTAACTTGAGAAGATGTGTTTTATTTAAGTTGATATCAAAAGTAAGAAAAAAGTAGAGTTCAACTATAAACTTTGGACTTTAAAATTTGTAGGCCAAGTTATAAATTAAAACTACTACAGAATTTTCTGTTATTAAAAGTAAGGAGAACCTGAATGGCTCAGTCAGTTAGATGTCTGACTCTTGGTTTCAGCTCAGGTGGTGATCTCGCATCATGAGATTGAGCCTTACGTCAGACTCTATGTTCAGCGCAGTCCCTCATCTTCCCCCTCTGTCCCTCTCCCTGCTCACATTCTCTCTCTCTCTCAAATAAATAAATTATATTTTAAAAAATAAAAGTAGTAAATGTTGAAGAATTACCTATAAAGTATGTACTATTTTAGTTAACAGCCAGAGTTAGCTCCTGCCCTTTATGGTATTGACGTGTTAGTCGGTCATAGAGTATACACATTTTAATAATGTATGTTTAGCATAATATAAATTCTTTAACATTATTTAGCACTTTAAGAAAATAGCAATGCCAAACACAGATGGACAACTAATGAATTCTTCTTGTGAGATATAGCATTTAAGTTCATCAAGAGATTAAAAGAATAAAAAAAAACCTCAAAAAACAAAAACAACAACAAAAAAAAACTTTGAGCAAAATACAGTGTTTGTAAGCTCAGGAGAAAACTAGAACAGTTCTGAAATAACGAACTCCATGTGTATAATCTTGGGGTCATCTAGAATTTAAAAATACATATCTCTTTTAAAACTTGCTTCCAGCCACTTCTATGTGGATCCTGCATACTCAACTGATAGGACCAAGCATGAATAATATGCTATAATATTTTTCTTCGATCTTATGCTGTCTATAAACTTAAGGCACTTTGTTATATTTGAGTTTCTGTAAGCCATTTCTGAAAGGGGATGCTTATATTCAAGCACAGAGACTCTGCAAAAAGACACCATGGTGCATATAGCCTTGAACGTGCTTGAGATTTAGAGTCAGGAATCCTTAGATTCAGATTCTGGTTCCACCACACATAAATTCTGTCATGTGAGATAAATATTTGACTTCAACAAATGCTGTATTTCTCATATATAAGATAAGAATATCTCTAGGAATAAAGACACAATCTGTATAAATATACAATGTTTGAAAATATCTCATGTTGTACTTGATGGATACATACTTGTCATCTGTACATTTTATTCTCCCTTTGTGCTACTAAGTAAAACACTACAGAAGGATCTTCAAGTATATCTACTGACTAATTTACATCTAGCTTCAGTACTTTATTCATCCCCTAGTTGTATTCAAACACCATAAATCAAGATGTTCTTATGCACTATTCATGACCTCCATTCTGAAGGCCAAATTCTGAATCCTGATAAATATGAATATGCACACACACATTACTGGTTCATTATATGACAAAATCCACTGTCAAATCTGTATAACACAACAATCTTGGCTTTCATTCTACTATAACATACACTACTTTTTTTCTGAAGTACAGATATTTAAACCTGCCTGGGTATTTAGTGGATATTAGTAACATCCACACTGGAAAAGCTATAAAAGTTCTTTCTTTTTTAAGATTTTATTTATTTAAGAGAGAGAGAGAGGCAGAGACACAGGCAGAGGGAGAATCAGGCTCCATGCAGGGAGCCTGACGTGGGACTTGATCCCAGGTCTCCAGGATCACGCCCTGGGCTGCAGGAGGCACTAGACCACTGAGCCACCTGGGCTGCCCTAAAAATTCTATTAAAAAGTTTACTGACAAATAGCATGCTACAATAGATTCTTTCCATGTAGAACAGTTGGGAAAAGGATGTCTTGTCATCCTTTAACTAAACTGCACATTAGAAACTCTAGACTATATTGAATTGATGATTTAAAGATGCTCTAGCGTGAATATAGATTAGTAATAATGGAATGGTTGGTCTGATTAATCCATTCACAGATAACCATTAAAAACTCTGGAAAAATTATATAAAAATAGCCATTTGAAGGTTAAAGAATTATTTAAAGATCAACCCCCTCAAAATACAGAAATTGAAAGGAAAAAGACACTAGAAGAAATGAAACTACTGAGATTTGCCTTTACAAATCTTTTTGCCTCTGAGAAATACAGTCCTGACTGCAATATGAGCAGAGAATGTGCTCTAAAATCTATATGTACACTCTGCATAAATCTTTGATAAATGTTTGATTAATGAACTGCATCTACTTAGAAGAAACTTCAAATTTCCCAGAAACAAAACAAAACAAAACAAAACAAAACAAAACAAAACAGCTGGAAGTCTTAAAAAAAAAAAAAAAAAAGAGTAGATATTTCATTTGTGGCCTACCAGAGGGGAGGTAGAATTTTGTTATGTGAATTGAATAGAATTCCTGTCCTTGCCATCTAGTACATAAAATCAACACTACTGAAAGGGAAATAACAGAATTCAGTTCTCTACAATTACTATCCACAACGATAAGCCTCATAAATAATCTACAGGAAATGACGGGAATAGTGAGTGAAGAGAAGTATAATTTATGTATGCAAATGGAAACTATAGGAACAAGGACTAAATGGTTAGTATACAAAATAAAACACAATATATGAAATGAAGAATTACCCTCATCAGTTTACTAGCAGATCATAGATGGCAGAAGAAATATTGATACACTTGAACACAAAATACTGACATTATCTAATCAGAAGAACAGAAACACAAAGAGGAGCAGAAAGACAACAAAAAGACAAAGACATAGATCTTTTTTTTTTTAATGAGATGAATTTCAAAGGCTAATGGGACAAAATGAAAAGGTCTAATGAATTTTTATTTGGTAATCTAGAAGATAGAGAAAATGAGGCATGAAATAATTTGAAAAATATATTTGCCTATTTCTTAAATTTGGTGAAAAACAATTACTTGCAAATCAAGAATCTTTGTGAATCCTACACAATATACAAAGGAAGCCATGTATAGGTAGCCAAAAACCAGCTAGAGGAAAGTCTTGAGAACAACTAGAGGGAAAATATATAATTTGCATATATAAGAAAAGTGATATAAATATAAACTTACCTCTTTTCAAAAAACAATGGAGACCAAAAGACAATGGCCCCATCTCCTAATATCATTACTCTTGGGAGTTAGGATTTCACTGGAGGGGTATAAATATTCAGATCATAGCATACACTATGTAACCTTTTCAGATTGGATTCTTTCACTTAGTAATATGCATTTAAGTTTCTTCATGTCTTTTAATTATATGATTCTTTTAAAACATTTTATTTTTTTAAGTAATCCCTATGCCCAATGTGGGGCTTGAACTCACAACCCCAGATCAAGAGTCACATGCTCCACTGACTGAGCCAGACAAGTGCCCCTGTATGATTTTTAGAGTAGTGAAACTGTGCTATAGTGATTTGGGCTCTTGTCATTATTCATTTGTCCAAACTCATAGATCAGTAGTGAATTATGATGTAAACTATGGAACTATGGACTGTGAATAATTATGATGTGTTATTGTAGGTTCATCGATAGTAGCAAATGTACCACTGTGGTGGGGATGTTGATAAACGGGGGTGGCTATGTATGTGTGGGATAAGAGGGTATATGAAAAATTTTTGTACCTCTTGCTCAATGTTATTGTGAATTTAAAACTGCTCTAAAAATTAAGTTTATTAAAATGTAATATATTCAGATAAGTTCTATGAGGAATAATATAGGTGAGGTTATGAAGAATAATATAGGTTAGGTTATGAATAGGTATAGGGTACTATTAAATAGTGTTATCAGAGAAGACCTTTCTGATGAGGTGACATTTGAGCAGAGTCTGATGTTAGTATGAAAGTGAACAAGTGGGTATTTCAAGGAGATTTATCCAAGGGGAGAGCAATAGCAAAGGGCCTGAATTTGGAGTATGCTACTATTTTAACGTACTCTCCAATTCTGCTCAGTAAATATTATTGACCATATGTAATGACCTACAATGGTGCATTGTACCCTGCACCTACAAATTGATAAATTAACTCATGACACTTGCAAATAAAGTTTTACCTAAGAATTATTATATGTAGAGTTAGATTATAATTCAAAAGAAGCTATAGACATTTGCAATAACAGGAAATTTTGGACACAGATGTAAATTGTAATAAATCATTTTTCTAAAACATTTTCCTAGTTTCTAAAATAGCATAAAAACTGTGAAAAAATCCATTGCTTTGAAACTACACTTTCAAATTTTAAAAACATTTTCATATGAATTTTGTTATTTTCTTGCCAGTTCTCCCATGGATTAGAGGGGAGAATAGTAGTGCTTACTTCACAACAAATGGCCAAAGTGTTCTCAGTATTACAGACCTATATGAATTACCCATAGCACAAATGTCTGTGTCTCCATGAAATGCTTTGAGTTCTTATTATGAGACAAGTATTTTATATTTTCTTTTGTAATCACAGTACTACTATACAACAAGTGTTATTTTATTGCTGATAAAACTGAAGATTAGAAGAGTTATTTAAGACTAGGATGACAAAGTTGTATCTATGTAAATGACTTTGAACCTCCAGTTATTATGACTATGTCATAGACATAGATTTATATCGATTTGTAATATTATATTCATTGAAAAAGAAATATATTTATTTAGTATACTTAATGAAAATTTAAGTATGCATAATATTGCTATTGATATCATTAGTCCCAGGATCGACTCCTACATCAGGCTGGCAAAAGACGAACTATTTTAAAGAATGTGGCTGAGATGCAACCCTTCTTCTTGTTCTGCTTCGTATGTCTCTGTTGTGTGCCTAAGGTAGAAGGCACACAGTAAGGAGGCTGCATAGGCTAGATCCTAAGCAATATGAGCCTTTTGGCAAATTTAGCATAACTCACCAGGGAACTACACTGAGGTATAGAAAAATACTTCAAAGCAATAAAATGTTAGCATTTACTGGACTTAAAGACACAAAAAGGAGTCAAAGCTTCTATAATGACTACTGCAAGAAAATATTCAATTGATATTCACTCTATCTCAATCACTGTGCTTGGGAATTTTACAGCTATTTTATTATTTCAGTAATCATTTAAGTAATTATTTGAGTCACATTTTAAATATAGGGAAACTGAGCTCAAGAAGATTTCCTAACTCGCAAAGATAATGCATAGCATAATGTAATTTGCAACATATTTTACTTTCATTCCATATTCACTGTTCTTTTTACACATTATCATTGCCAAATCTTTCTAATTGAATTAATGAATATGTGAAGAATCTTTGTGAAGGGATTCACACTTTCCTATGCTGTTGTGGTAAAGATTTGTTGTTTTCTTTTTAGGATTTTTTTCCCCAGGAAATGAAAATCAACACCATAGATAATTAGAATGTTATTTGGGTCATTATGGTCTACAATAAAGATAAATGTTTAAATCATATATTTTTATCCTTTGTATTTAAAAGCCTCAGAGGATCTCAAGTAGGAAGAAAATAAAATATATACTAAAATATGATTCAAGAAATAGTGTCCTTCAAAAAAAGTTATGTGTATGGGATACTAAAATTTAAATTATGGCTAATTTTGTTCGATGTTCCATAGAGAAATAATCACTGCCTAAGTTGTATAGAAGACAAGAAAAAAATCTTATCATAATTATAATCACCTTTTTTTTTTACCTAAATGAGAAACCCAAATATCACTGAGAAAAAAAGAGCTAAAAATGGCAGATATTTTGTGTATTAACATTCATGATATTAATAATAGGGATTAAAGAATTATAAAGGAGTGCCTGAGTGGCTCAGTCAGTTAAGTTTCTGACTCCTGATTTTTGTTTATAAAGATTTCATTTATTTATTCATGAGAGACACACAGAGAGAGGCAGGGACATAGGAAGAGGGAGGAGAAGAAGGCTCCATGCAAAGAGCCTGATGTGGGAGTTGATTCTGGGACTAAGGAAACACTCCCTGGGCCATCCAGGCATCCTGACTCTTGATTTTGGCTCAAGTTATGATCTCAGGTTCCTGAGATCCAGCCCTGAATAGGCTCCATGCTTGGCAAGAAGTCTTCTTAGGATTCTCTCTCTTCCTCTCCTTCTGCCCTCTTCCCACTGGCTCACATGCACACACACACACACACACACACACTCTCTCTCTCTCTCTCAAATAAATAAATACATTTTAAAAAGAAAAGAATTATTAGTATAAGACCATTAGGATTCCAGATTTTCATGTCTTCAAATATTAAATAATTATAAATAAGCGAAAGAGTAGTCTCTGAAAGAAATGGCCATAATATTCTGATACTCAATAAGCTAATTTTAATTTATATTATAAACTAAAAAAAATGCAAACAGTGAAAATTCAAATTATAAAAGTATAGAACAATTTATGCATATGCTTATAAGAATTTTACCTTAAAAATTAAAAAGCACATATAACAACTCATACACACATAAACATTAGGCCCACATTACTCATTAATTTAATGTAAATGCAAACAAACAAAAAAAATGTTTAGGATGACAATTATAAAATATCTTCTGAAATACCCAGAGAGAGATGTTTATTTTGAGATGCCTTTATCAGTGAGATCTGTCCCTTCAGTTAATACATAATAATTTACTCTGTCAAAAGAGTCTGTTAATCCCAACAAAAATGAAATGTGAATAAAAACATAAAAAGTCAGTTTAAATAACATGTTATTGCAGAAGGACCTAAGTAGATTTAGTTCTTAAAATTTGAGAAGATACTTTAGTTCACAAAAGTAATGCCCAAACTAATCTTGGACGTTTCAAGATCATTTTTTTCCAGAAGAAAGTATGAAATATTATTGATAATTCAGGACATGCTTATTTGTTTTCAATTATAAAAGCTTTTTTTTGTTTGTTTTGTTTTGTTTTGCTTCCTTTAATGCATATGTCTATGGGAAAAAATTGCCACCTTGGAAAGAAGCAAACCTCTGAAATACTTAATATTTTTTCACATTGTATATATTTTAAAAATTTCCTTCTTGAGAGCACAAATTATCAAATTTTGAGGGTATATTTCATATTTAAAATATCATACCAAAATTATTATGGGAGTTCACAGTGTCATGATAAGAAATGTGAACAAAAATATTGGGCAGAAAATAATAAGAATAGTAGCAAATAGAACATGATAAGTAATTAAAGCTATATTTTATGTTTTGAATTGGCTGTTTTTTCCCTGGTATTTTTTTTTAAGACTAAGACTGTATTTATTTATTCATGAGACACACACACACACACACACACAGAGGTGGAGACACAGGCAGAGGGAGAAGCAGGCTCCCTGCAGGGAGCCCAACGTGGTACTTGATCCTGGGACTCCAGGATCACGTCCCGGACTAAAGGCAGCGCTAAACCGCTGAGCCACCCAGGGATCCCCTTTTCCCTGTTATTTAAAAGCTAAATCTAACTTGGATTCACTGGACACAAAGGGCATGGGAAGCAGCCTATATTGGTCCCAACTCTAGTTCTCGGTCTTATTATCTATTCAATTTAGGATAGTTACTTTGGCTTCCAGCACCTCTGATTTCTCAACCCTATAATGCAATGCTAGTAAAACCTAATAAGGGGTTGGGGGTGGGCACCTGGGTGGCTCAGTCCATTAAGTGTGCAGCTCTGGGTTTTGGCCCAGGTCGTTATCTCAAGGTGGTGAGATGGAGCCCAGCATCGAGCTCCCCACTCAGCAAAGAGTCTGTTTGTCCCTCTCCTTCTGCTCCTCCCCATGCTCTTTCTCTCTCTCTGAAATAAATAAAATATCAAAGAAGAAAAAACCTAACTGGGAGGACATTTATGTGAAATAAACTTTGAAATCACTTAAAACAGTGTCTTGCATATAATAATCACGCAATGAATGTAACTCTTATTATTAGCATTGTTGTTGTTGGTAGTTGTAGTAGTAATAGGAGTTAGCAGTAGTCTAGAGAACAGGAGAAGAGACTGTGATTAAAGATTTACTCAAGAGGGACGCCTGGGTGGCTCAGCCTTTGGGCGCCTGCTTTCAGCTCAGGTCATGATCCTGGGATCTGGGATCGAGTCCGGCATCAGGCTCCCTGCGAGGAACCTGCTTCTCCCTCTGCCTATGTCTCTGCCTCTCTCTCTCAGTCTGTGTCTCTCATGAAAATAAATAAATCTTAAAAAAAAATTTACTCAAGAGCAGGGAAACATCAAAGGAGATAGCACGGTGAATAGACAACCAAAAAAGTATAGGCTCTTATTATAGTTTTATGTGGCCATGGTAACAAACTACCACAAACAGGTGGCATAAAACAATGCACATTTATTCTTTTACAGTTCTGGAGGCCAGAAATCTGAAATCAGTTTCATGGGGCTCAAGTCAAAGTGTTACCAGGGTCTAGTCTTCTGGAATCTTTAGGGGAGAATCTGTTCTTTGCCTCTTCTAACTACTGGATGCTACTGATATTTCTTGGCTTTTTGCCATATTGTTCTGATCTCTATATCTGTTATCATATTACCTTCTCTTCTGTAGTCAAATTTATCTTAGTTTATAAGGATATTATATTTATTTATGTCTTTATATTTAAATCCATTTGTATAATCCATGATCTCCCCACCCCACATCAAGATCCTTAATTTAATCTGATGTGTAAAGAAAGTTCCTTTTGCTTTACAGAGTAACATTCACAGGTTTCAAGATCAGGATGTGGGTATCTTTGGGATATTATTATTATAGCTTTTTAAATATTCTTAGTTCTCCAACAGATGATGATGATGATGATGATGATGATGATGATGATGATGATGATAATTTCAATACACAGTCAAATTGAATCAAGATCTTTTTTGGTTATTTTTTGAGAAAAATAATTTACTTTTAAATAATGCTAACCCTTTTGAAAAAAAGATAGGTTACAGAAAGTTGGGTTGTTTCATAGCAACATAAAAAGTAATGTGATGCTTTATAACACATCCTTTACATGTCAATCTTTCTACTTCTATAATCATAAAGTTAGAATAATAAAATGTCATGTGTATATATCTACAGTCAAATGGGAATAATAATTCTGTTTTCATTGCCTGCCATCAGGTAATCCTACTAGATTTAGGAGGGGTTGGTAAAGAAATTAAGCAAAGTCACATTTATTTCTAACGTACTGAGTATAAATTGTAACATGGCAATTTTTTGCCAGATTCCCACAGGAAACCAAATACCTCCTCCTTTTTCCTAGGCCAACTGACCATTCTTCTGTTGAAATCTGGTTAAAAGCATGGATTATGCACGCTTAGTGATCTATACAGAAAAAATGACAGTAACCTGAATTCCAAATACCAGTGACTATAATCTTCAGCATTGCCTCAAGGAGCACCTCAATCTTTGAACCTTTATCTTGTTGTTTTGTACAGGACATTCTCTGTATTAATTTGTTGTGGTTATAAAACAATTAGCAAAACAGTTTATATCTGTACTTGTTTTCCATTCTATACTTCTCTGCCCCATATTTTTTTCTTAAAATCCGTTTCTTTAAAAAGAAATAATAATCTGTTGGGAAAGTGAAAAACAATAAAAACAAACCAACAAACTGAAAAATGAGAGTCAGGGCCAGTATTTATTCCCAGGGCTGTATCTTTACATATTTGACCTCGCTTAAGCCTCCCAACCACCTGACATAGGCCGTGAAGCTCTTGCCGCAGATGGAGACGCTACAGCTCAGCCTCTTGAAATATCTCTAAGTAGCAGAGGTAGCATTTGAGCTCCAACGTCTGGCAACAAAGGACTGGTGTCCTACGATGTTGTTTTTATTTTCTAGCATTGAATCCCTGTGTTATTACTTGCATTATTACAAATTACATTTGTCTTTCCACAAGTGTAAATTTTCTTCTAGATCACCATGGTCAGGAGCCTTGTTTAGAATTTAAAACAAAAGCCAATTTTCAACTGGTGACCATTCAGATATTAGTCTAAGGTAGACAGAAGATCTGGAAATAATGATAATAATAATAATAATAATAATAATAATAATAATAATGTGTTATTTTAGATCTGAATTAATTCTCATCAAGGAATTTTCTTCTATAGGTATCAAAACTGCTTATATTTTTTAAAAGATTTAATTTATTTGAGAGCGAGACAGAGAGAGCACAAGTAGGAGGAGGGGAAAGAGAGAAGGACAGAGAGAAGCAGACTCTCTGATGAGTGGAAAGCCTGTCTCAGGACTAGATCCCAAGACCCTGAAATCATGATCTGTGCTGAAGTCAGATGCTTAACTAACTGAACCACCCAGATACCTGAAAACTCCTTGTATTTTTTTATTTTATTTTATTTATATATTCATGAGAGACAGAGAGAGTCAGAGACATAGGAAAGGGAAGAAGCAGGCTCGCTGTGGGGAGCATGATCAGGACTCGATTTCAGGACCCTGGGATCATGCCTTGAGCCAAAAGCAGATGCCAAACCACGGAGCCATCCAGACATTCCAACCCCTTGTATTTTTTAGAGTAAATTCTTCAAAGGGCCAAGTAACAGACTTTTAGAGTTATATAATTAACAGTCTGAAAATTGAATATTCTATCTTATTTTCCATCTTCTCTGATTCTCTTGAATTCTTGCTTCTTATTACTTCTAAAATTATCTGCTTAAATTGATCTTTTATTATCTAAATTTTCAGAAAGCTAGTTAAAAATACTAGTTGTATTTAAAGTTGGAAAATAGTAGAAAATATTACCTGAAATGAATGTTTTTTAAACACATGATTTTTTTCCTGAGATATATATTCAAGGTAACTCATTTATTTTCAAAGATCACCTTTGGATTTTTCATGATGTCTTGGAGGTATTTAGAGCATATTGAAAATATTAATTATATGGGAGCCAATGAGCTCTTGGCTTGACATTTCCATGGGAAGCCTTAATGTTTATTAGTTAGCAAAATAAATGATGTCTTAGTGTTGTCACATGTATGTTAGCCTACTTTTTTTGTAAATAATTATAAAAGAGATCAACTTTTTAGAATTTTGAGACCATTATTTTGACACTTGACTGTAGAAGATAAGTACATCAAATGCAGTCTAGAAAAGTATAGCATCAAGACCAGCAAAGTCATATTAAGGAGAATGTGTTGGTATATTTAAACTCTAGATGAAATTTAAGGATATAAATGTTCTTTAAAATTTAACATTTCATATTATCTCTTTAATATGAAATCCCACTATATGTGACACTATGGATAAACCTGGAGGACATTATGCTAAGTGAACTAAGGCAGTCACAGAAGGACAAAAAAAGCTTGCTTTATTGGACAAATATAGGGAATAGCACTATTCTGCTTTAAAACCCATGTCAAAAATAAATAAATAAATAAATAAATGAATGAATAAATAAATAAATAATAAAATCCATGTCATTGTGTTGCTACACTAAAAAAAAGAAAATTTTAACAATTAAAAAAGAAAGAAAGAAAACTCTTCAGCATTAATAGTTCCTTTACTTTATGAAGAATTCTTTCTCTCCCCAGCCCTTGGCTACCTTGGGAATGGTTTCAGTAGTGTCTCATGCCTCCCCAACACAGAAGCTTGAGTTAAATCAACTATAACAGGAGATTCTTTGCTGTGTATTCTACACTTTTCCTCAGCTCTTATTTCATCCAAACATAGATAAGAATTTACTCTTCTGCAAGTGCTGGTTTGGATTACTGAGTATTCTTTCTCTTATAACCAAATTACTTATTCCTCCTTGTGTAGGCCAAACCCAGATAATTGATATCAGGGATATTCATAAACTATAATCTTTGTGAGAAATAAAAACCTGAGCTTCCTCTCTAGGAGAACAGTATCTTTCACATCAAAACTGTTATGAGAATTCTTTACAAATGAGAATTGTCTGTATTTTGAATTCTTTACAAATGATAAATGTCTGTATTTTGAAGGACTCTTGAATCCTCTATACAATGTATAACTGGGAAACAGATTTCCTTTCCAATAGACTCATATACTTGTACTAAAGACATATGTAAAACTACATCAGCAAAATCTGGTGCAGTGAAGCTTAAGAGCAGTAATTTCAATGATTTGTAATTACTTTTGTAAAAAAAATCAATTCATTGTTACTAATTATATAATAGCACTCTTTAATTTTGGAACATGAACCCCACCACTATTTCCATACTTAAATGTTGTTTCGGAATCATATTTAAAATATATTACTATTATATACATTATATCCTCTGGGTTGCTGGGAACCCAAGGAAGGCAATTATTTTGAATGGGATTTGACTGGCAGAACTATGAAAATAATCACTATCTGTACATTCCTTAATTATATAACCACTTTTGGCTTTTTCCACTTGTAATAATATTAATTATTATTAATAATATATATTGCCTAAAAGGGAAAGAAAAGAAATAGAAACTAATCTCAGTATGGTTATATAATTTCAGTGCTCAATTCAAGGGACAAATAATTTAGTCTTTATTATGTATAATGTGTTATGATAGTCATAGTAGTGAATGAAAAATTATATAGGCATTATCCCTGTTTCGATTAAAAGAATATTTGAGTAGGAATAATTATAAGCAACACAGAATTAAGAAATGAATATAACAGGGACAAATAAATACTGTAGATTCATAAAAATTCTTATGTATGTTGAAGTCATTAGAGAAGTTAACTTTTAGTCCAAAATAAGAATAGAATTTGACAACACACTATTGTGTATGTATGTGTGTTTGTGTGTATATGAGAGAAGACATCAAGATACTAATAGTGTGTTTTCAGAAAATCATGAGCATCCAAGAATATAACAAGAATTGAAAAAAAAAAAAGAATTGAATAGAGTGCATAATCTAAGAGTTAGGTTAAGATCAGTAGTAGAACATTTGGCATAGTATGCTAAGTATTTGAATATTTACTGTTAAAATATTCACAAATAGATATAGAGAAAGTCTTTAGCATAAAAAAAGTGAACCTTAGAATATTAACTCTGCTGATTATAAAAAGTCATTTTATTGGAAAAAAAAAGAGGCTGCCTAACATAAGTGAAATAAAAATTTATTAGAAAGTTTGAAAGGACTCATAAACAGCATTAAAACTTGAAAAACTAGGTTTAGAATTAACTATGGCATTTCTGGAGATGATTGTGTAGGTTATTATTTATAAATATAGGCAATCTAACAAATGTAATATTAAAATAACAAATCAATCATTTTAAGAATCAATAATAATCATAATAATAGGTTCTGAATTGGGAGTTGGGAAGCTGAATTTGGTATACTGATTTGACTTCATATGACATGTAATTAATAGATATTTAAGATAGAACTGGGGGAAAATTTGAGACAGTTTAACATAGTCTATATATACATATATATGAAATTAAATGATTAATCAAAATGAAGAGATCTTATAATGTTTTAAATCAAATGTTGAGATTAATAACTTTAAAAAGCAAGATGAAACAAATTTCAACTAAAACTTACGGAATTAGGAATATGCAATTTGTGCTAATTTCATCTATTTAAAATGTTTATCTAGTCTTTTTCCAATTTTCAGAGTAAACATAATTACTTATTTAAAATTAATTTAATCTATTAACATGATGGTACTGTTATTTATAAAATTAAATCATACATTAAGGGTTTTTTTTTTTTGAGAAATGTATCATTTTCTTGCCCCAAGCTTCCTCATTCTCATTAGTCTTCCTCCCCCAAAGCAAATTATTTTAGATTTTCCTACTGCCAGTGCTTTTTGCCTTTTCATTTTTTTATTTTTATACACTTTTTTAAAAATTTAAAGCATAATTACCACAAATTACAAAGTACTAAACAGGACTAGAATAATGAATGAATCATTTCAGCCAGGAAAGCGGATACTCTCAATAATATTAATGTTCTAATATGGGCTCATTCAAGAATTCGACCTTCTTTTCTACTTTCTTTCCTCTCAATGTCGTCATATTAAGTCTATAGCAATATTTAAAAATTTTCCTATGCAGATAATATCTATAGCTAAACATCTTATTGAACTACCGTCATCAATTCTTTCTTTATGTTTTCTGGAAGATATTCAGTACTTTGTTTATTAATTTGCTTTTCTCTATGCTTATTGCTGATTCTCGCTAAAACTCTTTAATAACTGCTCAATTTTCCACAAAGCCAATTTCCTCAAACAGTTCATTAGTTTCGAGTTTTGCTTGGTAACATTCCTCCTAGATAATTCCTGTTAAGGTTGATTACTCTCTTGGTCTGATGAATAATGGTAATCTCAGGACATCCATCAAAGGGGATCCATCCTTAAATTCCTTTGCCTGATCCCTGAATTAGATATCCAGATTCCTGAATTTCAAGTCTTCCAGTTTTTTTGTTTCTTTGGTTATTTTTGGTTTATTCCATGTTTTAATGGAGCATATTTTCTGGTAACTTCATACAATTTAGAATATTTTGCAAATGCAAAGGGAGGAACTGATGTCAGCCTTCATATGGCTGTCTCATGGGTCACTGACCCCCTGAGAGTGTTACCATGTACACATGGTGCAAAGTGGCTCTCCTAGGACCTTTCTTCAACAGTACTTCAGAGATTTCCTGGATCTCTCTCCTGTGTCAGATTTCCTGTTTTCTTGCATTCTTATGAGTTCCGCTTGGATTACTATGGTGAAAGATATCTTCCAGTAGGCCTCCTAGAAAATATTTTCCTTTAGTACCTATTTGTTTCATGGGTGTTTGGTTGGATGAATAACTTGGTTTTTGAAATTACTTTTCATCGACATTTTTGAAGGATTTACTGGATTACCTTCTTGTTTCCAGGGATCTTGAAGTTGAAGCCACGCAAAATGCTGATATTCTGTGTAACACAAGTTTTTCGTTGTTGTTTTCCTCTCCAAACATTTGTAGGACCTTTTCTTTTGCCCAATAGTTTGAAATTTTTTCATTTTTGTGCTTTTTTTTAAAAAAGATTTATTTATTTATTCATGAGAGACACAGAGAGAGAGAGAGGTAGAGACACAAGCAGAGGGAGAAGCAGGCTCCACGAAGGAAGCCTGATGTGGGACCAAATCCTAGGACTCCAGGATCACACCCTGAGCGGAAGGCAGCCACTGAGCCACTCAAGTGTTCCTCATTGTTGTGCTTTGATGTTAGATTATTTTCAACCATTTTGTTGAACATGGGATAAGACACATTCAATTCTTATTTCTACAATTATGCCATTTTTTTAACCCTTCTCTATCTTCACCTTTTGTTTGATCTCTTATTTGGATTTTCTCCAACTTAGACAAGACTTTAATATTCTAAATATTTATACTCTTGTTTATTTTCAGTTTTTTGTCCTTTTACTTTATTTCCATAAGAGCTTTATATTCCAAATTTTCAATATACTTTTTCAGTTCTGCTCTCATATTTGCATCTGCTAGAGCTGTTTTTCTACTGAGTATTTATTCATATAGCATCTAAATCTTGTATCGTAGATGCAACATTTTTCTTTCAAATTTATTTTCTCTGCATAATTTCTGCTTTCTTCAAGTTGCGTGTTTCCTTTCTATTTTGACTTTTATCATGCATATTATTGGCTATCTTCAGATATATTAGTTGTGTCATCATGATTGAGAAATTAAAAGTATGACTTGAATTTCTGAGTATGTTTATGTACTTCATTCACTCTTACATATTCTAGTTACACCATTTTAAGAAAACCTTTCATGCTGGAGTTTCAACTTGAACTAATTGAATTATGCAGCATATACTACTTCACTGTCCTGACTTTAGTATTCAAATTTGACAGGTAGCATTCTGGTAGCTCTTGGATAAAGAAGGCTTAGGGCCTCCATATTCTGTATCCAAAATTTACAGTCACTCATCCTACTTTCTGTTTTAGTCCCCATGGTCTAAGCAATGCTGGTGGACCCCTCTTGAAGATTTTATGTCATACCCTCTTCAGAGAATATGCTTATAGATTTTCCTGGTAGGAGGAACTAGCCTTCCTCTAGGATATTTGTATGGGGTAGGGAGAGAATACAAAGATTTGATTCTTTCTCAAATATTCTTTTTTTAATCTTCTGGTGATACTAATTCATTAGTCTAGTGGGTTTATGCTTCTTAAATACATTCCCTTTGATTGTAGCTTTAATAGATTGTGAGAGAGAGCAATGTCAGATGTATATGTTCAGTTAACCATGGTAATTGAGAAGGACTTGCTTGCTTACTTGCTTATTTATTTATTTATTTAGAAATGTAGTGACAATGTATACAACTTGTTTGGTCTTAATCTTTATTAAAATCTGCAGCACAAGCAAACATAGATAGGGCATAGGAAATTCCTATTCATTTTCTATTATTATTCTTATTCCCAGACAAGTTTTGTTGAATTAGATGTTAGTGTATACATTTGGCATTCCCATCTCCATGGCAAATGACTAGATATCTTTGAATGCCAAGGGACACATAGCTTGAAACCCATTCCATGGATGGTTGTTAGTAAACTCTCTATTCACCACCTCATTGATGGCAGACAGCCTTTCTTCTTGTCACCCTTCTTTGTGGGAGCCATATAAACCCAGCAACAGGGAGACTCAAAGAAGAATGGTACTAACCACTTCCTAGCTGGCCTCACTCTGCTGCCTTCTGGGTGCCTATGGGTACAGAAAGTCTGGCTGTAAAAATGCACCTGGGTCTGGGCAACCCAGCCCAGTCAACCAGGGCATGTACAAACACACCCTCACATTTACTTTATTATTATTATTATTATTATTATTATTATTATTATATTTAAATTTAACTAGTTAACATAGAGTATATACTTAGTTTCAGATATAGAGTTCAGTAATTCATCAGTTGCATATAACACCTAGTGCTCATTACCCTGCATTTATTTCAAAAAACAAATTTACAGTAGCCCAATATCCAATCTGCACTCATAGGAATTCAACCAGTTGAACATCAGGCCCTTTTATTTTTTTCTAACTTCATTCCTCCCCTGAAGAAAGGGAGACCTCAATTGCTAGAATCCTCCAACATCTACCTTTTCTTCCTGTAATGGAAGAAAATATACTTACTTCTTTATTAAGATCAGGACCCTTCCCCTCATGAAAATTAGGATAACAATTACATTGGGGAAGCTCATGGCTTATCAATACTCTTTTCTTCTCTTTTCCTTCACAGAGCTCCTGTCATGTTTTTTCTCCACAACTGTTAAAAAAGGGGTCTGAGTTTTATACATTTTCATGAGCAAAATTGTCAATTGGTATATTCCTTAGGGTCCATTCTGAATATAAGAACATATGAAACTTCTATTGTATTGATTCTGCATGTTTTTGCATATTATTTGGTCAATTTACAAATTAATAAATAATTAGGGAAGTGCTGTTTTAAGTTTTTAAAATATGGTTGAATAAAATCTAGGGAGGAAAGTATCTTTTAAATTTTGGAAGTAGATTTCTTCTCTGCATGTTAGAATTAAACCATTTTTTGCTTATTTGCTTAGAGTTTTTTGGGAAATTCCACTAAGTTTATATAACCTAATGTCACATAGCTTATACGTGGAATTGCTGAGATTCAAAAAAGAAATGGCTCAGATTATTTTTGTAATTTGATTTTGATTTGACATGTTATGTTCACACGGACTATTTAAATATTTTATTCATTTCAAGAATAAATTATGTTTATAATGATCTTGACTTTTCTCTAAACATCATAGATATCATTGAGTAAATATAAAATTTGTGCTATATAAAATCTATATAAAATAATTATATTTACCTACCAAGAAGAGTGACTAAACCAAAAATATAGAAAATTATAAAGTCAATCTAACAATGAAATGTTTCTGTCATTCTTTACCCATTTTGATAGGTTGATAGACATATTTGAGACAATCATTATTTATAATAGTAACAAAAATTGAAAAATGTCTGATAAAATAGGCATCCTCTGTAACCTTATAGACAAAACAATCTTGTGGAATTTCCCACATATGTTTCACCATGCTCTTTTTATGATCACTTGTATGCCCTGAGCAGAATGTACCTTGCTAGTACTTTTCTTTTTCATTAGGAATTTTTCTTATACCAAAAGTTATCTCGAAAATGATATGAATATTCAAGTGATTTAAGTTTGATATATTTAAAAGGAACAAGATTACCATTCTGTGAAGGAATGGTTTAAATTATAAATTGTGTTATCATATATGTTATGTAGTATACATAGACATGTTATATAAACTGCATATATATTACATAGAACTCTCTTACCAGAACTATATATAATAAAATTATAGTGAGTTAAAAATTTATAATTATTTCTCTTCTCAAGTGCCATGGTTTGAAATTCATTCTTTATCACCCTCAGTGTAATGAATATCTCCCAGTGTTCAGGTAATTTCACACCTCCCAGTGTGCAGGTGGTTTCTGATAAAAGATATGTCCTCAGGGGTGGGGCAAGGTGGCGGAGAAGTAGGGTCCCCAAGTCACCTGGCCCCACCAACTTACCTAGATAACTTTCAAATCATCCTGAAAACCTACGAATTCAGCCTGAAATTTAAAGAGAGAACAGCCGGAACATTACAGAGAGAAGGGTTTTCACTTCTAACAAGGTAGGAAGGTGGAAAAATAAAATAAAAAAGAATCCAGTGAGGGAGGGGTCCCAGGGAGGAGCCGGGCTAAGGGGGGCGGCTAGAGCCTCCAGGACAGGAAAGTCCAGCCGGAAGAAGCTGGAACTTTAAAAATCTGCACTGGACTCTTCCTGGATGGAAAGACACATGCAGGGAACTCAGGCAGGATCCCAGGAGGGGCAGTGGAGCCCCCAGGTTCCAGGGTCACTAACAGAGGAGGTGCGCTCCAGGGGAGAGCTCCCCACACTCTGCAAGCCGATCTAGGTAAAGGGCTGGAGGCCATGCCCGGTGGCCCCGGGAGCAGCCTGGGCCGTGGCTCCAGGCAGAGGGGCACGGCCCTGGGAGCGCAATTCCAGTGGCGCAAGCCTGGGATCCCAGGGCCCGGGTGGACACAGCCCAGGATCCTACGCTCCCCACCCCCCACAGGCAGAGGCGGGAGGGCACAGGACAGCGAGGACACTCCTGTCGCTGGGTGCCCCCGAGCTGTGCAGGTCAGTGCCCCCCACCCTGGAGCATCCAAGCCAGTGCAGATTGGGAGACTGCGATAGTTACTAGGGAGCTGACTCCAGGGCTGGAGAGCTGGCCACCTTCACTGTTGTTCCTCCTGGTGTCACCCTGTGCCTGGGACAGAGTGAAGCCACCAGGGGACACAGGCCTTACGGGGTAAACAGCTCCCGCTGAGCCCGGGACACGGCGGGGGGGCAGGGAAGCTCCCCCAGGTTCTCACACCTGAGAATCAGCACAGGGGACCCCTAGCCAGAAGACCAGCTGGAAGGACAGGGGAAGAGCACGTTCTTGACTGAGCAGTGCTGGAAAGCTCCAGGGGAAGTGGAGGGATTTACAGTATATAGAACCAGAGTGTACCCCTCCTTTTTTTTCCAGTACAACTCGTTTTTATATCAGACTGTGAATATCCATTTTTTTTCTCTTTTCCCACCTTAGCTACAATATTTTACAACCTCTTCTTTTTTAAGAATCTTCCTTTTTGACTTTCATATTTCTACAATTACAAATCCTAGATATATTTTCCACTTCTAGATTCCCTTCAACATACTCAACCTAATTTTGGGAGATATACCAGATATGTTTTTGTGTGTGTGTGTTTTGTATTTTTTCTTTTCTCTTCCTCATTTTGTTACAATAGCAGAAGTTAATACCTTCTAAAATATAACCAGTGTGCACCGAGAACCAAGTGGTATACTGTGCTGCTTCATTCTGTGAGATTCCTCATTCCCATTCTGCCCCCCTCTTTTATCTCATTTATGTTTTGATGGTCAATGTTGAGGCCCTCTACAAGTATTTCTGGTTTATATAAATTTGGGACTGAGAATATTCTAAAATACAGAACTTAATATACTCAGAAACAAGAGAATCACCCTCTAGAACCCCTCAGGTAGACTATATTCTCCCTCCACTAAAACTTTGTCACCATCACCATCACCCAGTCCCCTTCCCCTTTTTTCTTCTCCTTTTTTTTTCTTTTTTCTGTTTTTTATTTTTTTCTCTTCTTCTTTAGGATTTCTTGGCCTTTTATTTTTTACTACATTGTTTTAAAATTCGCTTTTCAATGTAGTGGTCCTTTTGTTTTATTTCATTATGATCTTTGTTTTTAATTTCTGGTCTCTGACCTCGGCAGAATCATCTAGGGTGAAAATTACTTAGATCGTGGTTGATATTCTTGATGCAGCCCACTCATACAGCCACTCTGCACTGAGCAAAATGACTAGAAAAAAGAACTCACCATAAAAGAAAGAATCATAAACAGTACTCTCTGCCACAGAGTTACAGAATTTGGATTACAATTTGATGTCAGAAAGCCAATTCAGAAGCACAAATATAAAGCTACTGGTGGCTCTGGAAAAAAGCATAAAGGACTCAAGAGACTTCATCACTGCAGAATTTAGATCTAATCAGACTGAAATTAAAAATCAATTAAATGAGATGCAATCCAAACTGGAGGTCCTAACGATGAGGGTTAATGAGGTAGAAGAGAGAGAGACATAGAAGACAAGTTGATGGCAAGGAAGGAAGCTGAGGAAAAAAGAGAAAAAAAATTAAAAGACCATGAAGAAAGGTTAAGGGAAATAAAAGACAGCCTCAAAAGGAAAAATCTACGTATAATTGGGGTTCCAGAGGATGCCGAGAGGGCCAGAGAGCCAGAAAGCATATTTGAACAAATCATAGCTGAGAACTTCCCTAATTTGGGGAGGGAAACAGACATTCAGATCCAGGAGATAGAGACGTTCCCCCCAAAAATCAATAAAAACCACTCAACACCTCAACATTTAATAGTGAAACTTGCAAGTTCCAAATAAAGAGAATATCCTTAAAGCAGCAAGAGACAAGAGATTCCTAACTTATTTGGGGAGAAATATTAGATTAATAGCAGACCTCTCAACAGAGACCTGGCAGGCCAGAAAGGGCTGGCAGGATATATTCAGGGTCCTAAATGAGAAGAACATGCAACCAAGGATACTTTATCCAGCAAGGCTCTCATTCAAAATGGAAGGAGAGAGAAAGAGCTTCTAAGACAGGCAGGAACTGAAAGAATATGTGGCCACCAAACCAGCTCTGCAAGAAATATTAATGGGGACTCTTACTAAAGGGGTCTCTGTAAAAAAAAGAGGAAGCCCAAAGAAATAATCCACAAAGACAGGGACGAATAGTATTACGATG
Organism: Vulpes lagopus; assembly: GCF_018345385.1. NCBI lineage: Eukaryota > Metazoa > Chordata > Mammalia > Carnivora > Canidae > Vulpes > Vulpes lagopus. The sequence goes on along the minus strand of NC_054824.1, from coordinate 126,722,717 downwards.
ACACTAAATTCATATCTTTCAATAGTAACTCTGAACATGAATGGGCTAAATGGTCCCATCAAAAGACTCAGGGTTTCAGACTGGATAAAAAAGCAAACCCCATCTATTTGCTGTCTACAAGAGACTCATTTTAGACCTAAGGACACCTACAGCCTGAAAATGAAAGACTGGAGAACCATTTACCATTCAAATGGTCTTCCAAAAGAAAGCTGGGGTAGCAATCCTCATATCAGATGAATTAAAGTTTATCCCAAAGACTGTAGTAAGAGATGAAGAGGGACACTATATCATACTTAAAGGATCTATCCAAGAAGAATATCTAACAATCATGAATATTTATGCCCTAATGTGGGAGCTGCCAAGTATATCAAACAATTAATAACCAAAGACATACTTAGATAATAATACACTAATACTGGGAGACTTCAACATGGCACTTTCAATTTTCCACAATCTGGCACAAATGACAGATCTTCTAAGCACAACATTTGCAAAGAAACAAGAGCTTTAAATGATACACTGGACCAGATGGTTTTCACAGATATTTACAGAACTTTACATCCAAATGCAACTGAATACACATTCTTCTCAAGTGCACATGGAACTTTCTCCAGAATAGACCACATACTGGGTCACAAATCAGGTCTTAACCAATATCAAAAGATTGGGATTGTCCCTGCATATTTTCAGACCACAGAGCTTTGAAACTAGGACTCAATAACAATAAGAAATTTGGAAGGAACTCAAACACATGGAGGTTAAAGAGCATCCTGCTAAAAGATAAAAGGGTCAACCAGGAAATTAGAGAAGAATTAAAAAGATTCATGGAAACTAATGGGAATGAAGATACAGCTGTTCAAAATCTTTGGGATACAGCAAGAGCAGTCCTAAGAGGGAAATACATTGCAATACAAGCATCCCTCAAAAAATTGGAAAAAACTCAAATACACAAGCTAACCTCACACCTAACTGAAGAAAGAACAGCAAATAAAACTTACACCAACCAGAAGAAGAGAGTTAATGAAGATTCGAGCAGAACTCAATAGAATAGAGAACAGAACTGTAGAAAAGATCAACAAAAACAGGAGTTGGTTCTTTGAAAGAATTAATAAGACAGATAAACCGATAGCCAGACTTATTAAAAAAAAAGAGAGAGAGAAAAGACTCAAATTAATAAAATCATGAATGAAAAAGGAGATATCACAACCAATATCAAGGAAATACAAACGATTTTAAAAACCTATTATGAGCAGCTATACAAAAAATAAGGCAATCTAAAAGAAATGGACGCATTTCTGGAAAACCACAAACTACTAAAACTGGAACAGGAAGGAATAGAAAACCTGAACAGGCCAATAACCAGGGAGGAAATTGAAGCAGTCATCAAAAACCCCCAAGACACAAAAGTACAGGGCCAGATGGTTTCCCGAGGGAATTCTATCAAAAGTTTAAAGAAAAAACAATACCTATTCTACTAAAGCTGTTCCAAAAGATAGAAAGGGATGGAATACTTCCTGACTCGTTCTATGAGGCCAGCATCACCTTAATTCCAAAACCAGACAAAGACCCCACCAAAAAGGAGAATTATAGACCAATATCCCTGATGAATACAGATGCAAAAATTCTCAACAAGATACTAGCCAATAGGATCCAACAGTTCATTAAGAAAATTATTTACCATGACCAAGTGGGATTTATCCCCGGGATGCAAGGCTGGTTCAACACTCATGAAACAATCAACGTGATAGATCATATCAACAAGAAGAAAAACAAGAACCATATGAACCAAAGCAGAGGCATCATAATGCCAGATTTCAAGTTGTACTACAAAGCTGTGATCCTCAAGACAGTGTGATACTGGCAAAAAACAGATACATAATCAATGGAACAGAATAGAGAACCCAGAAATGGGCCCTCAACTCTATGGTCAACTAATATTCAACAAAGCAGGAAAGACTATCCACTGGAAAAAGGACAGTCTCTTCAATAAACGGTGCTGGGAAAATTGGACAGCCACATGCAGAAGAATGAAACTAGACCATTCTCTTATACCAGACACAAAGATAAACTCAAAATGGATGAAAGATCTGAAGTTTTTTTAGATATTTCTAAAATCAATGAGACAAGAATCCATCAAAATCCTAGAGGAGAACACAAGCAACACCCTTTCTGAACTTGGCCACAGCAAATTCTTGCAAGATACATTTATGAAGGCAAGGGAAACAAAAGCAAAACTGAACTATTGAGACTTCATCAAGATAAAAAGCTTCTGCACAGCCAAAGAAACAGTCAACAAAACTAAAAGTCAACCTACATAATGGGAGAAGATATTTGCAAATGATATATCAGATAAAAGGCTAGTATCCAAGATCTAAAAAGAACTTATTAAACTCAACGGCAAAGAAACAAACAAATCATGAAATAGGCAAGAGACATGAACAGAAATATCACCAAAGGAGACATATACATGGCCGACAAGCACATGAGAACATAGTCCACATCATTTGCCATCTGGGAACTACAAATCAAAACCACAATGAGATACCACCTCACACCAGTGAGAATGGGGAAAATTAACAAGTCAGGAAACAGCAAATGTTGGAGAGGATGTGGAGAAAGGGGAACCCTCTTGCACTGTGGTGGGAATGCAAACTGGTGCAGCCCCTCTGGAAAACTGTGTGGAGGTTCCTCAAAGAGTTAAAAATAGAACTACCCTATTACCCAGCAATTGCACTGTTGGGGATTTACCTCAAAAATACAGATGCAGTGAAATGCCTGGACACCTGCACCCCGTTGTTTACAGCAGCAATGTCCACAATAGCCGAACTGTGGAAGGAGCCTCGGTGTCCATCAAAAGATGAATGGATAAAGAAGATGTGGTTTATGTATACAATGTAATATTACTCAGCCATTAGAAACGACGAATACCCACCATATGCTTTAACATGGATGGAACTGGAGGGTATTATGCTAAGTGACGTAAGTCAATCGGAGAAGGACAAACATTATATGGTCTCATTCATTCAGGGAATATAAAAAATAGTGAAAGTGATTATAGAGAAAAAATGGGTGGGAAGTATCAGTGAGGGAGACAGAACATGAGAGACACCTAACTCTGGGAAACGAACAAGGGGTAGTGGAAGGGGAGGTGGTTGGGGGGATGGGGTGACTGGGTGATAGGCACTGAGGGGGGCACTAGATGGGATGAGCACTGGGTGTTATGCTATATATTGGCAAATCAAACTCCAATAAAAAATATATACCAAAAAAAAAATCATTCTTACCACTCAAAAAAAAAAAAAAATGTGTCCTCAGACAGAAACAGCTAGGAATGGCTTACTCTTTCCAGGCTCTAATAGTGGTCGGAGGAGTATTCAATGCTGCTAGAGCTGCTGACCTCTTTCCTTGCCATGACATGGAAGATGCACACACAAAGTATCAGAGCCACCAATTACCAAGGTCAAGAGGAAATTACAGGTTATATAATTTCTTATGTGTATGAAATATTTGTAGAAAATAGAAGCTGACAAATCATGCATCTGAACATATATACAGAGTAATCTCAACACTCACTATAGCTTTAGAGCCCAGCTCCCCCATATATTTCATGATGTAAATCCGTAATTAACTTGTTAGCAGTGTTTTCTTTTTTATTCTTTTATTCTTTTTTACCCTGTTAATTAACAGCAATAAGCCTTAAGACAAAAGTAAATATTCAATTAAATATAGCTTCTCACATGGGTTCACCTTCTAGCTGAGGTTATTTCTCTGCTTTCCCTGTGTTCTACATATGTTCCCTGTTCATAATTTCATGAAAAACATCTATGTATTAAATATGTATTAAATAAATACATATTTAGTAAGACTTACCTATATCATGAGCATGTCTATTTCTTAGTACCAGCACACTTCTAAGCCTACATGCCGGATGTAGTTAATCAGTTCATGTCTTGGTCATAACTGAAGTATGCTATTTCTTTCTTTAATCATTATCAATAGGTTTACTTGCAGGATCTATTTTAACATCTTTAAATTTTAACTGTCAAGCAATATTTTATACACTTCTAGACAATTTTTCAACATTTTAGTTTTTTTCAATGTTTTATTTTCTAATATACATTTGTTCTGCCAATTAAACTTAAAACTGCTAACTAGAATTAAATAGTTTGTGGAACTATGCCAGTACCCTAGCATTTTGTTTAGTGCCTCATTAAGGCTTAGAGAGAAAAAAAAAAAGAAGAAATGTTGAAGGAATAACAGCACCATAACCTTGAGGAAGAGTGAATTCATAGTTGGATGTTTCTCTAAAGTTTTAACCATGAGATTTGGCTTAAAATATTTAAAAAAACACATGAATTAAGCACTCTAATCTTTCAGTGGTAGTGAGGTTAAAATATATGTGTGTCTGTGGAAGTATAAATGTAAAAGATCTGGAAAATACAGTTTAATTTAGAAGTAATTTAAGGAAATGGAAATTACTCATAAGCTGAACATTCTTCTGACATAATTTTTGGAATTTTCAAACACATACAGAACACATACAAAAATGAAAAGTGTGGCTGGGAAGAGATATGGCAATGAGGAATTTTTATGAGTAGTAATGAGTGGAGTGGATCTGAAACAGAGTTCCCAAATACAGTATTTTTAAAACTTTTTCTGTTTTTTTTTTTTAAGATTTTATTTATTTATTCATGAGAGACACACACAGAGAGAGAGAGAGAGAGAGGTAGAGACACAGGCAGAGGGGGAAGCAGGCTCCATGCAGGAAGCCCGACATGGGACTCAATCCCGGGTCTGCAGGATCATGCCCTGGGCTGAAGGCAGCACTAAACTACTGAGCCACCCAGGCTGCCCAAACTTTTTCTGTTTCTGAAGCTTTCCTTGGACTTCATAATAATTTTTCCTCATCATTTCTGAACTTGGTTATTTTCTAGGAAATATATTATCTACATATATCTATATCCATCTGTATCCATATGTTCATCTCATCTATTTCTATCTCTGTACCTATATATCTACATTACTCATGTTTTCATTAGACAATGTAAAATAACTATCAAAATAAATGTTTTTAAAATGAAATTCAGGGGAAAAATAAAATCAGTTTTATGAGAAAAATATTTTAAATTAAAATACTATTCACAGGCTCTTTTAAATTCTGCAAAAAAAACCCCAAACAAAACAAACAAACAAAAAAACAAAACAAACCCCCCCAAAAAAAACAAACAAACCCAAAACAAAGCATTTAATTATTTAGAATATTCGTAGTGGGGACAGTCTCAAACAGTTGATATTTACCTGTTCCTTTATATCCATTTCAAAACTGCCATACTGTAATTTTCTCAAGTACAGGGCTTACCAAACAATGACTCATGAGAGTCCACTGCCTGTTTTGGTTTTGTTTAAGTAAAGTTTTGCTGGAAAATGATCACACTCATTTGTTGCATATAATCCCTGGTTGCCTTCATATCACAATGGCAGAGATAAATTGTTGTGACAGACTACATTAGCCACAAAGACTAAAGTATGTATGATGTGGCCTTTTTACACAAAAGGTTAAATATGGGTGCAAATTCAGGAATTATTTATGCACCTTGCAAATTATATCAGGTGACCTAAATTTTCTAATGTCTAACACAGTGCCTTGAATTTGATAGTAAATAAATACTTGTTGAATACATAATTCTAAACCTTATCAGTAAAATGTAAGAACTACTGTCTATAATGATTTATGCATAAATAAAAATATCTGCAAACAATATAGAAATATACCAGGGATATAGCAGGTTTTTAATAAACATTGATTTCTTCTAATATACGTTCTCTGTTGAATTTTGATACAGGGATGGCTCTTGTCCAAAGAGCAGCAGTAATACTGATAGACTGACATTTTTTAGGTGCCTTAATATCTTTACTCAGAAGTTAACATATTATCATTTTATTCTTCTCTCAATTTCTAATTTGTGAACGGTTAAGGACCTCAGAGCCATTTCTTTGAGGAGCATTGGTTCTGTCTTTGAATGCTTAACTTTTTTCCCTTCAATACATCATGACAAATTCTATCACTTAGATACCGTGAGCATAGCATTTGACAACAGAATCAAAAGTCTTTGAGCTGTATCTTATCAAATGGAAACTGAGTATGATTAGACAATCATTCTATAAATATTAAAGCAGAAAATCAGAGATAATGCTGCAGTTTGCATGAAACCAATTATATTTGAATGATTGTGAACAATAGAACTGATGTATTTACAGCTGGCCCTACTGGACTTTGAATATACATGTGATGAGCTAGTTTAATGGTTATTATTGGACTTCCTCTTTCTGCCAAGATAGATTAACAGGGACTAGATTTATCCATCCCTACACACTTAAAACACACACATCTGTACTCACACTCACAATATTTGAAACAATGGTTTTCAATATACTGAGCATCAGACAATAAGAGGCCATTAATAATTCTTGAAATAAGATCAACTCTATGACTTCTCAAGATTACTGCCTTGAAAATGTTTACAGACCATACCATCGTGATAGAGAATTCATGTAGAGCCAGGCAGACCCCAGAGTTCGTAAAACAGAACTGAAAATTTAGGGCAACAAAGGCAACTAGAGGTTGTAGGATAGAAAAATACAGAACAGAGCTGCACAGAGAACTACAAACCTTTTAAAAGGGTCTCCTTGAGGGTGCCCGGGTGGCTCAGTGGGTTAAGCATCTGCTTTCAGGTCAGATCATGATCCCAGGGTTCTGGAATCAAGTCCCACATCATGCTCCCTGCTCAGCGGGGAGTCTGCTTCTCCTTCTCCCTCTGCCCCTCCCCCCTGCTCGTGCATGCTCACTCTCTCAAATAAATAAAATCTTTTAAAAAATAAATTAAAAAATTAGAGTTTCATTTGAATATTCATCTTATATTACTTATTAATAATATAAGATGTACTTATAAGCCCATCCACATGAGAAAACTACAGAAATTACCTGAAGCTGGGTAATAAATATCTGAGATATATGTGTTCCAAGCCTGTCCTCAGTGTGGAGAATATCAAAATTAGGGTATTGGTTCTTGCCTTAGTAGTAGAGAATAATAAGCCCTGTACTAAATGCTCTTCTGTTGATATCTAATAAATCTTAACCACATGATACAAATGCAGCAAATTCTTTCTAAGTAATATAGCTGCATTCTAGAAAAATTTTCATGTATATTTATGAACGCATAAAGTACCCAGCACTCAACATGTGAAATTCACAATGTTTAGTGCCTTATACAAAGATTGGTGAGGGTGATAAGAAGCAGAAAAATGATGACCCATAAGAGGAGAAATATCAACCAGGTAAAGCCAACCAAGAAGTGACACACATGTTAGAATTAGCAGACAAGACCATTAAAGATAGTTATTGAGACTGTATGCCAGGTGACTATTAAAAATAGTTATTCAGACTCTGCTCCAGGTGGTATAGAAACCTTAAAAATGACCCCATTAAAATGTGTAAAATTGAAGATTACATTATCTCAACAGTAAAACACACTTGATGAGATCATTGAAAATATTTCATTATGAAAGAAAGATTTTTGAATTTGAAGATAATATGTAAAATACAGAGAAAAGAGAATTAACCAATAATTTAAAAATTATAACTGAACTGAGGAACAACTAAACAACCCAATGTATGTATAATTTGAGTCTCCAAAAGGAGAGAACAAAAACATATTTCAGGAAACAATATCTGAAAACCTTTTGAATTTGATAGAAATTAATGCAAAAGGCTCAATGAATTATAACCACAAGGAACATTAAAAACAAACACAAGTCATCTTATAATCTAGCTGTCCAAATGAATGATGAAGGAAAAAATCTTAAATCTGAAAAGCAACAAAGTGGGGGAAATGTTAACTTCAGAGGAAGAAACTTAACAATTAAAGCATAATTTATGTCAGAAATGGGATGCCTGTGTGGCTCAATGGTTGAGCATATGCCTTTAGCTCAGGTTGTGATCCTGGAGTCCTGGGATGGAGTCTCACATTAGGCTCCCCACAGGGAGCCTGCTTCTCCCTCTATCTGTGTCTCTGCCTCTCTCTCTGTGTGTCTCATGGATAAATAAAACATTTTTTTTTCAGAAACAATACAACAAAGTAGACATAAGTTCTATATGAAAGTTCTGACAGAAACGTTCTGACAGATAAGAAGATGTAAATTTATAACTCTATACCCAGTTAACATATATTTTACATGTATGGAGAAAAATGAAGACTTCTTTCCAGACACACAAGCTTTGAAAAATTTCTTCACCAGAAGTCCCACAGTATAATAAACATTAAAAGTACTCCATTGGGTAGAATAAAAATGGTGCAGGATAGGATCTATAGAAAATGCAGATCTCAAAATTTAACTGCATTCATAAATATATCATATTTTCTTGTTTTTTTTTTAAATCTCTTAAAAAGATATTTGGTTATTTTTTTTAAGATTTTATTTATTTGAGGGATAGAGGATGAACAGGGAGAAGGGGCAGAGAGGAGGGGCAAGGAAGAGAGGCAGAGGGAGAAGGAGAAGCAGACTCCTTGCTGAACAGGTATGCCCAACAAGGGGCTTGATTCCAGAACCCTGAGATCATGATCTGAGGCAAAGGCAGACGCTTAACTGACAGAGCCACCCGGGCACCCTGATATCTGATTACTTAAACACGAAATGCAATGCATGTTTAAAATTGAATGCATGATAAGAACTACATCATGCCAAAATATGGATTAATCTCATAATAATTATACTGAGTGAAGTATGATTACATAAAACTCTAGAAAATGCAAATGAATCTTTAGTGAAAAAAAAACTTAGTAGTCCCTGAGCAAAATGAAGGAAATGAGAAGCAGGGGGACAGAATGACAGCAGGGTATATTGAAGCTTTTGGAGCTAATGGAAATGTTTATTATCTTTATTTTGGTGACGGTTTCATGGTATAATATGATTATTAAAACTTACCAAATTGTACACTCTAAATATATGGGATCTATTATATGTCAACATATCAATAAACTGATTTAATAAAAAAAAAGAAATATTGAAGGTGATAGACAATTGCTATGACTCCTTTTCCCTCTGTTATATTTTTAAATGGGTTGGGAACTCTATCTTCAGGGAGGAAAGCCTGTAATCAGAGAGCTTAAGTTGCCTGCTATAGAGTGTATGCTAAGTAATTAGTCCCTGATCTCATTGAGACAAGTGAATTTCTCAGTGTTTAACTCAATTAAATCAATTATTAAACATGATTTACCCCTTATCTCAACTCCTTAGAACAGCACTGCTATTTGACAATCAAAACTGTGCATATACCCTGCTTTATTTGTAACCATTATCTATGCCTTGTTAAACACCCTCAATCTAAACAATCTGGTCAGATTATAGTAATTTTACTCTGTCCCTCATAACTCTTAGACTACTGCAAACTAAATAACACTTTTGGCTGAACCAGTCCTTCATCATGAAATTAGAGAGACATTAATTGGGAAACCATCATTCATTAATGAGCATTTTTTTCCACCTTGAAAGTTAACATACAAATGATGACAAAAACCATTATGTCAAAGAAGCTGAATTCAAGGTGGAGAAAATTTATAAATGAGTATGTCTGGTAAAATTTGACAGGTGCTTTGGCAGTCCCGTATTTAGTGCACAATGGGAGACATAAGGAAACAGTGGTTAGTATTTCTTGAGTTATTTTCAGAAAAAGCTTAACAGATGAGATTTGAGCTGAATCTTCAAGAATGACCTTATGTTTTCCAGGTAGAAAAACAAAAAGTGGTCATTTTAGAAAAATAAATGAGTATATACAAGCAGAATAGCAACTTAATTGTTTGCAGAGTGGAGACAGCCAAAAATGAAGCTGTGCAGTTATTTAAGAGGCAGATTATAGGAGGGGCACGTTGTGGAGGGGTTTTAAATATTTTGTTTATTTATTCATAGAATAGCAGAGAGAGAGAAAGGCAGAGACACAGGCAGAGGGAGAAGCAGTCTCCATGCAGAGAGCCTGACATGGGACTCGATCCAGGGTCTCCAGGATCATGCCCCAGGCTGCAGGCAGCACTAAACTGCTGCACCACCAGGGCTGCCCTGTGGAGGGGTTTTAAATCAGACACTTAAAATGTTATTCAGTTTTATAGCCTAATGGATTACTCACACTCCCTAAATTATTCTTGACTTGTTATAATTATCCACATTTATTCTGAAATGTAACTTTTTTTTTTATAATTCTTTGTATGGACAAAGTACCTAAACCACTTAGAAAAGGTCTTCACATCTTAAATTCTGCTAAAACATTATATTGATACCCAGCATCATTTTTTGTAAATTCTCTGAACTTGCTTGATTACTAGTGTGGTTTAGGTCACATGAAACAAGTTTTAGTATAATCCAGGAAGACAGCTTTCTGACAGTTCCCACTTTTGTCCTCTTCATCTCAATACCAGTGAAGTCCTTCAAATTTCAGGGGATCAAAGGTTATATGAATTTAAGATTAACATATAATAATGGTAAATTATAATTAACAAAAATATTAATATTAATCACTACCCATTGAGTGCTAGCTCTGTGATAAACATAAGGTGGAGTGCTTGTGGATTCTTTCCTTTAATTCCCATGACTAACCAATGAGGTTGCCATTTCACTGATGAGCAAACTGAAACTTCAAATAGTTAAGGTCATGTAGATAGACTGGAGTGCAGCTCTGTCAAATTCTAAATAATGTAATAAAACATAAGGTTAATGAAATAACTGGTACCCTATGAAACCAAAATAACTCATGTATTCTCAGGATGTAATTTAGACCCTGCAAAGAATGTAACATGCCCAATTACTATCAACATTAAAATGAGAAAAGTCATTTCATTGTTAAATATTCTATTACTTCTTTAAAATTCAATCTACACAGACATTTTTAAAACAAAGTATACAAAGAGTATAATTTGAATTCAAATGTTAAGTGCTTCTGATTCTAGGGGAAGCATTGGAAGTTGTTTGGAATTCTTGAATGAATATCTATAAATTGGACATTTACATAAAAGAGGTTTATTTTTGAAGGCATATAATTTTGAATCTGCAGAGTGTATATGTGCGTGTTTGTGTATAATGAGTCAAATTGGAATGCTGTTACCTGTAAGAATAGGATCTGTCATCTTCAAGACTCAAATGTAACCCACGTACAAACTATTTAATTGAAAAAGAAAATAGTAACAGTGTGTTGCTTCTTTTTTATGCTTCAGATGGAATAAAATGTCAGAGAGTCACGAAAGGCTTTAGCAATTCTGCTTCTAATGACTTTAATGACAGATGCAAGGCTAAAGCCCCATGCAGCATTATGAAAATTTATCCCACATGTGCTTTAATTATATGTGCTAACTTTACAGACAAAGCCAGATTGTTCTAGCTGTCAGCATAGAGGATCAAACATAAATGTGAATGCATATGGCACACTGTGTTGATTTTCCTAACAGCATTCAAACATACCACAAGTTTCCTACTTGACTGTATTTAACATTAATGATGAACCTTAAACCAAGATGATGATGAATAGAAGACAAAATTAAATTGTAATCTTTTACTCACTTAAAGAATCATAGGTTTTTCTCTTTAAAATTTAATAATTAACATGATTATTAAATACATCATCAGCGTGTCAGCTTTCAATCAGAAAGCTGCCAATGAACTGGTGGTACATGCAAAACTTTTTAATAAGAAGTACTTTAATGGATATATTAAAAATACCAGAACAAAGATTGAGATAGTTGGATTTCCAAGGTATTCTTGTTCTACATGAAAAAATTCAAGTTTAGTCTAAAATATCAAAATAAATTCTTTACCTCAAAATGTATCTCCTTTATTCCTAGAGAATATTTTTATTATCACTTCCATCCAAAATTGTTCCATTACTTTGAATTTATTCTTATATTAAGCCTGAAGTCCAGGGTAGAAAATTATTTTAGTTTTATTTCAGAGATTGACTACCAGATTTTGAAGCAAATTAAAGTCTCCAACAGTTATATTTACAGAATTTGCAAAATATTCATCTACCTACAGAAATATACAGATAAAGGAATTGTGTCAAAGGCCTTAATTCTTCACCTGTTTCTATATCCAAGTTGTCATTTAATTTTTCCTTTCCATTTGCTTTTGTGCTCCTCTGCCTTCACCATAAGCATATTCTAGTGATGGCCAGTTAAATAATGAGTTAAATGGGAGAGACAAAACTACCCACATAAGGCCCTCAGACATATTAGTGAGTCTAGATGAGCCCAGACTAAATTGTCAAGCTACAGATTTGTGGACTAAATCAATACTTACTGATTTGGGACAGTGAGCTTTGGAATGATTTACTGACCATAGTCATAGCAATAGATCATTTATTCACTTTTTAGTTGACTTTTGAATTTGTGTTTAAAACATTTTACTGAATGGGGCTCTATCCAATTTAAGTATGTACCTTTCAACTAAATATCTTTTCTACATTCTTTTTTTTTTTTCTTTTCTTTTCTACATTCTTATATATGAAGAATATTCATTAACCTTAAGGTATATGTGGTTTATCACCAGATAGGTATTCAATCACAAGATACTTGGTTCATTTAACTGGAATGCCATCGCAGCATGCTAGCATGGAAAATAGCCCCACCTATATCTTCTTACCAATTAAAATTACTTAGATCTTTTTCTTAGTAAACTCCCATTTCCAGACCACGTCCCAATTCTTCTAATTTAATCATCGCTTAATGAGTAAATTTTTAGTCACATTCAATTTAAATGTTTTGGAGCTTGAGAAATTGCCACTGAAATGTGTAACAACTAGTAAATCTTTCTTAAAGTTACCATTTTTTGGAGTAGCTCTTGGTCTTTTAATGTTTAATGAACATTGGTGTTCCAAATATGCATAATCTTTCTGCCACAACAAAAAAGTTTGGAAACTGGTCCACAGGCCAAATCCTGTCTGCCACCTGTTTTTAATTGTTGTTACTGTTTTTTAATGAAGTTTATTAGAATACAGCAATGCTGATTCATTTACATATTGCCCATGGCTGCATTCATGCTGCAACGACAGAGTTGAATAATAGAGACAGAGAATGACCTATAAAGGCTAAAATATTTATTTTATGACCCTTTTTAGAAAAAGTTTGCTATTTCCTAGCCTATGAAATCAAGTATTACTTTATTTTTTGTTTAGTTTTGAACATCAGTCATGCATTTATCATATTTTCCATTGATTTTACTAAGTCCATTTATTATTTCCATGCATTTTGATTAAAAAATTACATTAAAATTTACATATTTATGTAAATAAAGAGCAAAATAAAATGAACAGATGACAATGATATTGTCTGCCCTTTGTAAAATAGTCCAAGTAATTCATTTGATTATTCAAAATTCTCCATAACTTGGCCTTGTCACTATACTGCAGTTGATTCATCATTATCTTTTTATCCTATCATTCTTTAAAAATCATATCTCAGAGAGAAAAGTTTTCTATTAATTTTCCACTTTCCTTTTCTCTTCAGTTGTCATTTTGAAATGTATTTTCTCATTTAATAAAATTCAAGAATCAACTTTTACAAGTATCATTTTTTCTTGCTAATTTTATTAATCTATTTCCAAATGTTCAAATTCCAATGGCATATTGATCTTTAATATAATTTTACAATCAGTCATGTTTGTTTCTGATGCCATATTTCAAGCAAAAACTGATTTTATAAGCAACTGTAAGCACTTAAGCCAATTATAATCTTTTCACATATTTTATATTCCCAAAGAAATGAGCAAAGTGATGATTCCAGAGCTTATTAAACTTTTTTGAATTTAAAAAAAATGGTCAAAGAGTTCAAATTTTAGATGCTCAATGCTCAATTTTAGTACTCAAACTGAGTACTAAATTAAGAGAGTTGAAAACAGAGGATACAAGGCCAACTATGACAGTTTGAAAATGAAAATTATGAAAATAGAAAAATTCATTCATTGAACTAGTTATAAAATAATATTAAAATAGTAGATTCCAGAAAAAAAGATGCTGTATTTTAATGAATATACATGGGTATTCAAAAGGAATCGGATTTATATAATTTTGTGCATATATCAATAAATATGGAAATATAACTCTAGTATCAGTCTCTAAAATCATCACATCAAGCTGTGGAGAGTGGCTATGATTTATTTTTTTTTGATTACTTACTTGAAAATATATTATTTGGACATTATAAATAAGTAGCATATCTAAAAACAGTTAAATGATTTTTCTGAAGTCATTGAACAAATTTTGAAAACAAATTAAAGATGTAATTTTGAATATAAGTTTGTTTTAACTTATGATTACTGAAAATGTAACCACTATTCTCTAACCATTTTATCAAAAGCTGTCAGCTGTCTGCCATTCAGATATTAAAATTTTCAGCTACTCTTGATTAACAAGGGCAACTTTCTGACACAGTCTCATTATGTCAAATGACCTGAAATTGGGAAGAATTTATATGGAGATTAAATTTAAAATACTTAAACCATTTTGGGGTTTTGAGTTTCAAAAATATTGAATTTTTATTGCTAGTCAAGTCACAAGGATTAAGAGAACACTCTTCTTTAAGAAAAAAATAAAGAAATTCAAATTCTGAATGTTTCATTCCATACTATCAGAACCTTTTGAATATAAAAACCTGATTTTAAATACCATGAAGGGAGAACTGTGGCTTTCTGATCTTTCAAAATGAGACTAAAATTACTCTAAGAATGGTCTCTCTTGGGACATCCATCTTCTCAAATAATCCTTTGTGCTATTTAAAAGCAGAAGGAATTTCATATTTTCAGTTAGATATCAAATAACAGCTGCTAAAGCACTAAAATTGCTTTATTTGGTTTATTCTCATTTGTAAATTCCTTAAAAATCAGAAACCTTTGACTAATTACTGGAAAGGAGGAATTATAGGATATCCGTCTGGATTAGAAGAGCCTACAAGAAGCATGACTTAATTACTTTCCAGGAAATATTTAAAGAAAATAATCAGAAAAATAGGAAAGAATAAAATGTGAAATGTTAGACATTAAGATGCATTTGTTTTAATGCATTTGTTAATATTTATGGCACAAATTCAAAACTAATTTTTGATATTTCTGTCATTTAGGATGATGACTAGCAAGTAGTATTTCCTAAAGTAAAATAACTGATTTAATTCATCAATTTTTTGTGTGCTCCCTCAGGATGAAGACA
The DNA here is from genome assembly GCF_018345385.1 of Vulpes lagopus. Classification (NCBI taxonomy): domain Eukaryota; kingdom Metazoa; phylum Chordata; class Mammalia; order Carnivora; family Canidae; genus Vulpes; species Vulpes lagopus. Next base: position 126,707,482 of record NC_054824.1, on the reverse strand, counting down.
GAGTCTGAGGATGGAACGGAAACTATTACTAATCAATCTGCCTTTTGGGAAAGGTTTAAGCATTAAAATTAAGCATCATGAAAAGGCTAGGAGATGAAATACTGTGAAATTTGGTCTTGTTGAGTATTGGGAATGTGGGCAGGTATAAACTTGAGATAAAGTTTTAGCTTATCAGGGCACAAGTCTGAAAACACTTGCTGGAACTTATAGTAAATTGCATGAGAAAGAAAGATGATAAATATGGGGAGGGAGTAAAAGAGAAAAAGTAGGAAGACATAACACTTGTCCATCTCTAAAGGTGAGCTTCATGCATTACAGGAGAATTTTTAAGTTCAATTCACAAAAGTTTAAAATCTAATGTTTAAGAGAAGAATGGATTTCTATCTTCTCAGTTTCAACCCACAAAACTACATTTTATCTTTTGAGAGTTAGTGCTTTTGTTAATAGGACAAATGTATCAGTCATTGGTAGCATTGATTGATTACTTTAAAGTTCCTATGAAACCAAAGAGTTACCAAATAAATTTATTATATATTTTTTACTTAAAGTGTATTTTTACTGACATATTGTCTGTAGTGTAATTTGCTTTGCAGAGTGCCCACTAGTTTCCAAGGAGAAATGCCTGTATTTTAGTCAAATTAAAGAGATGCTTATAGATTTCATTTATTGAAGGTTTTATCTTACTAACAAAAGAACAAAAATAAAAACTGTATGTATGTTGTGAGAAAAATCACACAATTAGATCAAAATGTTTCATACATCTGCAATCCTGGTGGATTTATTGTTATTATTGTTGTTAGGCTGTCTTCCTTCCGACATATCTTTAGCTTTAAGTCACTCTTATTACAGAGATCTATAAAATGATAATAAAATAGAGGGTTATTAGATGGCACCTACTCTACCACTGCATTTCATACAGGACAGAATGAAAGTCAACATGAGGATAAAAATGGAAACAGAAAGGTACCAGAATTAAAAAGAATTTTAATTTAAGCCAAATTTACTTTGTTTTTGGTTGTTTATTGTAACAATCTTATGGGTTGAATTTTAGCTTTTTTCAAGATATATTGACATTTAACCTCCAGTGAATGATTTTATTTGGAAAGAGGGTCTTTGAAGATATAGTCAAATTAAGATGAGTTCATTAGGGTAGGCTGGGGTTTTTATATGAAGAGGGAATTTGAGCACAGAGACACACAGAAGATGCCATTGCTGGAAGAGGCCGAGATTAGAGTGATGCATCTATAAGTCAAGGAATATCAATTATGCATGATTTCCACCAGAAGCTAGGAAATGGCCAGGAAAGATTCTCTCCTACAAGTTCCAAAGGAAGCATGGTCTTGCTAAGAGAGATTTCAGACTTCGAGCTTCCTGAACTGTGAGGTAATAAATTTCTGTTATTTTTTAAAAGATTTTATTTATTCACGAGAGACACAGAAGAGAGAGGCAGAGACATAGGCAGAGAGGGAAGTAGGCTCCATGCCAGGAGCTGATGTAGGACTCAACCTTGTGACTCCAGGATCACGCCCTGAGCCAAAGGCAGATGTTCAACTGCTGAGCCACTCAGGTGCCCCAATTCATGTTATTTTAAGCCATTCAGATGGTGGTATTTTGTTAAGATAGCTCACTATAACCAATACACAGTTTGATACCAGAAAGTGAGGTGCTGCTGTAAGAAATACCTAAAAATATGGAAGTGACTTGAAATTGGGTAAGGACAGTGACAGGAAAATTTTTGAGGTGTTTAATAGAAAAATTCTAGGCTGTCTTAAAGAAATGTTGGTAGAGAAATAAGGGTTGTAGTTACCAGCAGTTCTGGTGAGTACTCAGAAACACTAAAGAGCAGTGGAGAAAGATTTTCTTGTCTTAGAGAATGCATATATTGTTATGAACAGGTTATTGCTACAAATATGAACTTTAAAGAGACTTCTGGTGAAGTCTCAAAGTATTGAGGTATCTGTTAGTGAACACCAGAGAAAGGTTCATCAAGAAGCTGAATTGGCTTCTTGTGTTAGCCAAAAGGCATAACATGTACGCAATGTATTTGGATATTTAGTAGAGGGTATTTCCAAGCAAAGTGTGGAAGGTACAAACTTATTTTGCCTTACTATGCTTACAGTAAAATGTGAGTGGAAAAAGATAAAATAAGGAAAGCGTTAAACAAAAGAAACAAGCATTTTATTATTGGAAAATTCTTAGCCTATCTAGGTAACATGCTCTGGGAATGGGGCAAGATTATAGCTGGACAGATATTTGCTAAAGAGATCAGGTGTGTGGCTCCTGGATCCAAAAAACCTCAACAGAAGCTGGAAATAGTGATGCCATTACTCAGGAAAAGTCTGTGGAGGATTCTTGTCTGATGGCTTGGACCACCATGAATTATAGGGGAGAATGACAAGGTTTTTGAGAATGTTGTATATGTAAAAGCATTACTAGCCTGTACTGAAAGGGACTGAAATGAGACAAAATGAGAAGGCAATTTACTTGCAAAGTAGAGTGATGAATATACAGGCTTGCACTACCTGGTGTGCAAGAGGGTAGAGCTGCCACTCCAAAATCCCAGAGAAGGAAGGATCAAACTGCCCAGGATTATTCTCAGGTCTGGAAATCTAATGGAAATTTGCTTACTGGGCTGCAGCTTGGTCTAGATGCGTGACTCCCTTATTACTTTCTTTTTCTCCCTTATGACATGAGGTTGTTTATCCTATATTTGACCTATCATTGTATTTTGGAAGGAGATAACTTATTTTTTAGATTTCACAGGTATGTGGCTAGAGGGAAATTTTGCTACAGATATTAAGACTATCTGTAACCTCACTCATACCTAACTTAATATGATTTATTATATGAGATTTGGGATATTTTGCTTTTGAATTAATTATTCTTAGGCAAGGTTTTTGAACTAAGTGGATACTGGAGTAGGCTAAGACTTTGGAGATATCACGATGGAATGCATTTTGCAGGTGGGAAGTACATGAATTAATTATTGCCCATTTTTCTTTAATTTTCTAAATGTATTTACTACTAATTGATCCTAATTCTTCCTGCCAATACAGAAGATTTCACTCTTAAATGTGTTTAACAACGTAAGATCATATATCTGATTCTTTTATGCCACACAGCATGTCCCTATGAGAGACAAGTGATTACTCAGAGTTCAATATCTTGGAACAAAGAGAAGCTGGAAGGGGCTACACCATCAGGCACCACCAAGAATTGCAGGTGCGGTGATGAAGACCTGAATCTGGGTTGGCCCTTGGTTTTATTGCCATATAATATAAAGTATGCAGAAGACAACTCAAGAAACCAATCACATGAGGGGTAACAGGAACTGTGGATGTGACTATCTACATGAGTCTCAGGGCATTAACTAGGGGGCACCAGGGGATGGGAAAATTGACATCAGCAGGCCTGGCTATTTATCCACCATCATTGCTATTTTTAGCATGTCCTGTTTTCAGTACTGACCAATGGCAGGAAAAATGGGCTTTTGCCAAATGAATAAAGCTGTTGCCATTTATATGTGTCCTGTTTTTACTGTTTTGTTTTTGTTTTTTTTTTTTTTCTCATTGAGGTCTTGCTCTCTCCACTCTTATACTGGAGACCTTTCTAATTATAGTCCTTTACTCTTATATTTCAGTCTTTACTGTTTGCTATGTGGATTTTCTGGAGAGCTGTTTTTTTGTGATTTCACCTTATCCACATTACGGACTTTCTTATCACTGGATCCTCATTTTATGGACTCCACATCCTCCTCACCTTTACTGTCTCATTGTTGTAAGGTGTGCCTTTTAGTAGCTTCCAGAGCAAGGGATGACAGATGAATCAAACAAACTTTGGTATGACAAGCCAAACTATTATTAGTATTTAACATAAAGATATTCTATAGGCCTCAGCCTTCCCACAGTTGGAGGCAATGGCATAACACCTGTAACCTGGAGCTTCTACATTGAGTCTAAAGTCACTATTTGCAGTCTTTGGATTGGCAGTTAAGAAGGAAAACTGAATGTACAGAACAAGGATAAACTGGAACCCAGGAAGACAACTGGAACATGCAAGGGCATACTAGAACTGTCTTCTCTGTCTTCTGTCACTTCCTACCTTAATGTGGTGGATGACTTGCAGAAGAAGTTATTGCCCATTACCATAGAGATACATATGTGCTCACCCTTCCAAATCTAATGCAGAATGTTTCCCATGCCTAATATTAACCTGATGCCATACAGAATAGGAAATACTGAAAATATTTAGTTGGGTTTTAAATATAGTAGAGGTAAACACATATATTCACATCTACACTATAATCTTTAACCTTCAGGGACAGTGTAAAGATTTATCATTCATCATGGTTTTATCAGCTGATGCAAATTTACAGAAATATGGACAGGGCATACTTATGTAGTAGGGCATACTAACAAAGAGTTAGTAGCAACATGTTAGGATTTTGCTTCATTTTAAAGGGCTTCTGCTCAGATGAGGGCAAATTCAGTTTGTCCTTCATGGAAACCAATTTAAATTTTTCTTACATTTTTATCAGTTAAGTCATTTTGTGAGGGTTCTTTGGCTTTAAAAAAAAATAATAGTTATTAATTCTGAGTAAATGTTTTGTGGAGTATGAATTCAAAGTTAATAGAGTAAGAAATACTTGAAATTTCAGAACTATAACAAACCAGTGCTTATCAGAATCTATTGCTCTATCTAGACTTTCAGTTTAATGAGCATACTAACATTTCAGCATCCATTACACACTGAAAAAAAGTTTTCAATAATTAAGGATAATTGGCAATAGAAATAAAATGAGCAGATGAAAATGACTCTCACATTAGACTTTGGCAGTCTGCTCTTTCAGTGTATGCTGGTAAAAGAGAAGGGAGGATGAGGATTTTAAGTAGCAATCCAATTGGTCAACTGTGTCATTATTTTGGACTTTTTTCACACTCTGTACTTGAGCTTCCATTTTAAAATCATTTTATAAAGTTTCCTCAGATTGCCCAAAAAACACTAATCTTAAAATTAAAAACCAGTCAAGTTATGACTATATTTAATGATTATACAGTGTCATTTTGCGTCAATTCACTTTAATTTGTAGTGTCATTTAAAAAGTCATAAAAAGTCAAATCATTTTGAACAACCTACCTAATACAGAACACAATTGTTTATTATATTTTCCAATACAATATCATTAAGCCTAACATGATTTCATCAGGGAGATTTTTGTCATTCAAAATTAATCTTCAAAATGGTGTACTTGAGGCTTTATTTTATATTGGTGCCTGTTGGGAGGAGGAATGTCTTTCATGTCATTAGAAAAATGCTAAGAAGTTGTATTGCAGTCTCGGTGGCTTGATTTAATGCCAGATTAGATATTCGTCTATGTTATGTTTATTCCTGAATGTCCTATAACATTTTCAATTGAAATATTTGAACAGTTTGATTAAAATAACATTTCTAATATTCTTTCCTGTTTGTGAAAATACTTACAAATGAAAAACACATGCAGACATACACGCACACACAGGCATGCAAAGAAATGTATAGGCACATGCATACACATAAGAACACATGGAAACAAATGTACTCACATATGTGTGCATTCTCATATATAAAGAAGCACACACATATTAAAATGAACATTCGCAACATTACCCCTACCAGCAGCTAAGCCTGAAAGAAATTATATTACTTTAATTGAGGAGGAAATATATCAACTGTGAACCCAAGTGAATAAAAAAAATGACCAATAATGTGTCTGAAAAATAGGAAATTGTTTTTTTCTTTTGGAACTTGCTGTCAACTTTCCTCCAGTTATATACTGGTAAACCTCTTAACATCAGATTTACTTGGGAGTGTTTGTTAAAATTCATTTTCACAGAGAATATTAAGACCTCCTAAATCTTACATGTTTTGTGGCTTAGAGATACACATTTCATGGAGACATAAATGGCTCCAGTTGCACATCGTTGTGAAAATCATTGTGGGGCAATGTTGGCATGGTGTGTTTAGGGCAGGCTTGGTACTAATTTCCATCCTCTCCAGTTTAAATACAAAGTTCAGACTATAACTCTGGGAAACAATAGTGAAGAAACAGAAGAGGATGGGAGGTAACACATTTAATTCTTTGATTTTGCAAAATTTTTTAATGAAGTGTGTGTGGATGACTTAAGAGAAGTAGAGGCTTTGAAGTTGGAGAAGGAAAGGATAACAGAGAGAGCATTCTGTGGCTAAGCTTTTAGTTTCACATTAGTTCATCTCATGGAATGTCCCAAGAGACAGGGAGAGGGGCTAGGAGACTATTCCAGATCATTATAGTAACACTACAGTAAGGGAGATAATGGAAATTGTATATGGACCTATATACATCAAACCATCTACCAGATACAGAGATGAGTGGAAATTAGATAAACAGAGAACAGAATCAAAACAAAGCAAAACTTAACATCTTTACTCCCAAGCCATCCATTCATTTAATGGATATTAACCAAGGTTTTCTTATACACCAGGTACTGAAGATACCACAAACAAAAATTCACACTTCCATGAGGTTTACACTTTAATGGTGAGAGACATACATGATACAAAATAAATAAGTAAACAAAGAAAGTGATAAGTGTTATAAAAGAATAAAGTAGGAAAAGGTACACAGTGAATGTAGAGGGGACAATACTATTTTAAATGGAGGAGTCAATGAAGATATCACTGAGAAAGTAATATCAAGCATAGACCTCAAATGGTGAGAGTAGGGGATCCCTGGGTGGCTCAGCGGTTTAGCGCCTGCCTTTGGCCCAGGGCTGATCCTGGAGACCCGGGACTGAGTCCCGCGTCGGGCTCCCGGCATGGAGCCTGCTTCTCCCTCTGCCTGTCTCTCTCTCTCTCTCTCAAAAGTAAATCTTAAAAAAATAAAATAAAATAAAATGGTGAGAGTACAAACCATGAACACTTCTTAAAAAGTAACGTTTGCAACTGAGAAAAGAGCAAATGCAGAGTTCTAAAGTGGGAGGTTATTTAACATGTCTGTAAAAGCAAGTAGCTCACCATGGCTGAAATAAAGTGAGAAAAAAAGGGAATAAGAAAATACATTCAAAGAGGTAGGAATTTGGAATACAGTTTTGGTGATGTAGCACCTATACACACAGTACTGAGTCAGATGGCAAATTAAGGATTTTGAGTCAAAGGATGAATGACCTGATCTAACATCCTTTAAAATTGAGATTTTGGGTTGCTTTTATTAATACACCATGAATGGAAAAAGGAGGCAGCAAGGGGACCAATCAGGAGGATAGTTTAATGATTCAGGAGAAAGAATAAAGTAGCCCAGACAAAAGTCCTGAGAGTAAGAGATGAGATGAAGAAATTTGATTCTAGGTACTTTTGAAAAAAAAAAATTGCATGCCACCATCGGACATGACTTAATGGGAGAGGCACTTCACTTCTGTGACCCCAGAACCCCAGTCTGACCATGAGAAAACATCAGACAAACCAAATTGAAAAACATTGAAAAGACACACACACACACACACACACACACACACACACACACAAACAAAAAACCTTGGTAAGTGTTCCTCAAAGGTTTTAAAAAACAAGGAAAGACTGAAAAACTGTCACCAGCCTGAGAAAACTAAGGAGAAATGATGACTATATTCAATATGAGATCCTGATTTGGATCCTGGACGGGAAAAACTACATTATTACAAAACCTGGTATAATCATATCAAGTCTGTAGTTTAATTAATGTTATTATTCCAATGATGGTTTTAGTATTGATAAAATTGATAAACGGACCATCATAATGTAAGATATTAACATTTGGGGAACTAGGTGAATGGGTATACAAGAAATATATCAATTTTTATGTAAATCTAGATTTATTTTAAATTAAAAAAATGTTTTAAGTAATGACAGGATTCACCAAGATAATTTGCTGTGTGATATAAAAGAAACAACAACATTGATGGTAACTCTACTCAGCTACTTGCAGGATAAATTTTCTCCATCCTTTCATATTATAAAGAGGTTTTGCCTTTTCCAGATAGTTTCTTAGATTTTTTTCAAAGCACAAAATTGAAGTTGCAGCAGACAGTGAGAAGAACAAAGGAAGAATATATAAAAAGATGCCAAGAAAGAAACAAAATACATTTGGAGAATTAAACATGAGAAAGACAAATCAGAGAGAGGATGGTTGGGCAAATTGAAGAGGGTTAATATGAATGTTACTGGGTTTTATGGACTATATAAATTTTAATGTTTTTCAGTGAAAGAAAATATAGATTAGATTTATTAGTCTAAACTATGTTTCCTCAAAACTACTTCACTGCTGAGATAGGACTCCTTGGTTCCAATATCTGTAAGGGTTATATCTATTTTTTAAATCTTCACATTTTCAAGGACAATAAGAGAAAAGTGTATATGGTGCATTAAATCTAATACTACAAAATTCGAAAACAGAATAATCATACTGAAAAAACCCAACAGAATAAGAGCATGCTTTTTATAATTAATCACTGCAGAAGAGAAATTTAGAAAACTTGGCATCACAAATCTAAATATAAATAGATATGGAAATGTATGCCAAGAATTAAAATAAGGTGATGTGATAGCAGGTGATTGGTTATAGAGAATGCTTTTGTTTGATTAGTGAGAGTTTTGGCAGAAAAATATATTCTGTGTATGATGTGTCCAAAAAAATGAGCCTTGTAATAATCAAGGATGAACATCAAATAAACAGACAAACTAGTATAAATCCTTAAGGCTGTAACTAACAGGTATATATGAGAAGAAAATAGAAGTCAACATGATTATAGCAAGGAAGGTGATGTGTAGGAATATGAGAAGGAATCACATAGGTAAGGAGGTACTAGTCATGGTTGTTGACCCTTAAAAAAAGATAATTGAGTTTTTAAAGTGCTATGGTAAACCTTTAGATTGTTTTTATTTTTTTTTTTAAGGACTTATTTTTTTTTTATTTATGATAGTCACAGAGAGAGAGAGAGGCAGAGACACAGGCAGAGGGAGAAGCAGGCTCCATGCACTGGGAGCCCGACGTGGGACTCGATCCCGGGTCGCCAGGATCGCGCCCCAGGCCAAAGGCAGGCGCCAAACCGCTGCGCCACCCAGGGATCCTCTTTAGATTGTTTTTAAATAGGAGAGTGACATGATCTGACTTACACCTTTTAAATGGATACTTTGTGAAGAATGAATTTGAAGGAGCAAGGGAGGAAGGAGGCAACTTAAAAAAAAAAAAAAAAGGTGACCAAGAAGCTAAAATTTGTAAACCAAATACACACACACACACACACTTTGAAAAGAGTTAAGAGTAGGATTGGTATTGCCAAAATTAAATGTCATGTACTAGCAGAAACTGTTAGCATTCATCAAATGTTTAATGTGTCCCCTTTTATTTACCATCTTCTCATGTAATGAAGTTGGGTTATGAAGCCTGTTTTGGTCTAATTCCCCTGAGAATAAATGAAGTGTGGCATTCTTGGTTTGAAGCACATAAGAAACAATATGTTCCTCATTTGCTTTCATCCCCACTATGATAAATTCCAGGCCAAGTTTTCCATATGGTACAGAAACCAAGCAAGTGAGCCCCCTGCCTACCATCAGACTACATCTAACCAACAAATAAGTAAATCTTTATTGTGTTAATAATCATTTTTATTATTAAGATTTAAGTTTATCAATTTGAGCAGTAACATTAAGTATTGTAATTAATACATGTACCTATTAAAATTATATTTATAAAACCAATAAATGACTTGAGTCAGTCAGAGCTCATAATACTGTGCTTAGCCATAAACGTTGATATGAAACCATCCATGTGCCATGACCCAAAACACATTAAGGTAAAGTATGCATAATCAAAACTACTGACATTATACAAACATGGTAACCAAGTTTATTACTAGACAGGTGATTTTAATTTATTTTTATGTTCTGTATTCTCTCTCTCTCTCTCTCTCATATGTGTATATATGGCACGGGGGAAATTGCATTTTTAAACAAACTGTATATTTTTAGCAAGAGAAAAAATACAGTTAAGAGCAGTTCTTTAGGAAGCAGAAGTGTATTTTCCTTTGTTACTTAATAGCTGCAAGGCCTTAATGAATTGTTTAGTTCCCTGAGCCTCAGTGCTCTCATTGTTCCATGGGAACAATTCCTTACCTGAAGAAAGTCAGTGGGAGCTCATCTAGGTCACCTTTTAAAAACCATGAAGACGTATGCTTCTGCATCTAGTCTATATGTTTTTAAGTAAGATTCTTTTTTTTTCTTCTATTTCTCTGTAAAATCACAGTAGCTGTTCCACTAAATATCATGCAGTATCCTCATATAAATAAATTTTATACACATTATATATAATACAATTACTTTGACCTATCTTACAGAACTTACATCAAATTTACGTATTTTCTGTATCTCTTTTCTGAGCTATCCAAGTTCTTCATTTATATCCCAGGTGGAATATAGAGCTCCAATAATGTTTTGCTTAATGCTGGCTATATTTCAAAATGACAGTTTTATTTATATTGTATTGGGAAAACAATTTTGATAGTATAGCAGAATCACATGCATTTAATGTGTATGCATAATCATATGTAATATATGCATATATGTATAATATATATGTGATATATATAAATAATGTGCATGTGTATAATGTATGTGTATGTGCATTTATATACATTTATATATGTATATATGTATATACATATATACATTTATATATGCACACACACATACTCCATACATGGATATATATATGAGAGGCATAAAAATGTCTGGTTATTTTACATTTGAAGAACCCTGACCAAATGTGGAGGAGACACATTAGAAAATGATAACCAGAATTTCTTATTCTCAGGAAATCCAGGATCTGAGATGAATGCAAACACTTGGTGAGACTTTGTGCATCCACCTTTTTGAGGAGAGATTAAGATTATTTTTATGAAGGTAGATACATAAATGTATTAAATGGGGATTACATATGAGTAGAAGAAAAAAAAATAGGTGCCAAATTGTGTTAACAATTTGAAGGCTTTAATTGTTTCTGCTTTAAATGCTTGAGATGCTTTATGTTTCCTGTTTGGATTGTGACTGATATAGGACCTCATATATTAGGAGCCCCCAAAATATTGAATAATTTTTAACCTTTATGTCAGAGTTACTTTTCTAATTCAAAATGTACACTAGATTCTAAACAGTGCGATATCCAGGCAGCTCTGGTGGTTCATCGGTATAGCGCCACCTTCAGTCCAGGGTGATACTGGGGACCCTGGATGGAGTCCCATGTTGGGCTCCCTGCATGGTGCCTGCTTCTCCCTCTGCCTGTGTCTCTACCTCTCTCTCTCTCTGTGTCTCTCATGAGTAAATAAATAAAACCTTTTAAAAAAATAAACAGTGAGATATCCATTTTCCCAAGGAAAACATATTCAAGAGATATGTGGATATCCGAAGAGATAATATACTCATAGAGAACTTATCTTCATGCTCTAAAAAAGCCCAAAGCAAGAACAAGTAATGCCAACTTCACTTTCCATGTTTTCACATCAGTAAAGTCATTGATTTTAATGTCACACTAGAATTGTATTCTCTCCCATATTTTAAATTTTAATCAAGTAGGGATTAATTGGTAGCTCCAAGTGATATTGATCCAATACCTCATCTGTGAAGACTCCTGGAAATGCAAAGATTTGGGGGGACAAATTCCTATGTATCTCCCTAAGAGCAAATGCAGTATACAACATAAATCCTTTCACTAATTTTTCAGAGGTGATGACTTTTAGAGTTGATGATAATGGCTAATAATAATACATATTGCACAAATATTTGTTGTTTTTGGCATGTTCTTTGTGTTATATGAGCATCTGGAGCACAGATTTAGAAGAGTACTAACTGTTACAAATTTAATCAGATTTTCACTTAGAAACTTTAGCAAAGTACTAATTTCATCTATTCTTCTCATTATTATCATCCTTAGAAACATTCCAAATCTTCATCTGCATATACTTTTCCAGACTTCCATTTTGGAAGGTTCTGCTTGTTTTCTCCCCAGTTCTAATCACATCTCTAGTCCAAACTTACCTGTGCAGCCGGCAATAGCCCTTGTTACAAAATGAGCTCTTCTGCATATGCAAATTTTTAATTCTAGGTAAGGGTGTACTGAGTACTTAGCACTTGTGATTGATTTAAAACTGCAATATCCGGGATCCCTGGGTGGCGCAGTGGTTTGGCTCCTGCCTTTGGCCCAGGGCGCGATCCTGGAGACCCGGGATCGAATCCCACGTCGGGCTCCCGGTGCATGGAGCCTGCTTCTCCCTCTGCCTGTGTCTCTGCCTCTCTCTCTCTCTCTCTCTCTCTCTGTGTGACTATCATAAATAAATAAAAATTAAAAAAAAACTGCAATATCCATAAAGATCATTTCACACTGCTGGTTAAAAAGAAATTTGTAAGCCAGACAATCACAGGTTTGATTCAGGAGACCCCAAAAGTTACATTTTTAGCCAGGATATCAGGGAAAACTTTCCCAAGTGGCCTAAGCATAACAGTTGAAGAAGCACTGGCTTAAATGAAAGTAATCCCTTAGCTAAAGGCTTAGAAATGCCAAGTTTAAACACTGTTACCACTGCCTCATGGAAAATGTGGTGGGAGGGGAGCAGAGGGCTCCAAATGTATTGGTATAATTTCTAGTATGAACATCTCGAGTTTATGTTCCTTAATATGTGTGTATTAATTATAAAATATACATAGCACCTTATATAACAGGTAATGTATATTTTAAGGAAACAAATAGAAATTGAGAAACCAAAGGAAAAAGCAAAAAGCAATAGAGGATTCTATAAATGTTCCACCCATTTCTTCTGTGTTTTTTAGGGGATAAATACCACACATTGGAGACCACTGATCAGACATAGAATCACATGAGAACATAATCGTAAAATTATATACTGGAAACAGAATAAATTTACCAGTTGCTGTAAAATATTCAAGGTATTATGAAACAACTAGAAAAGGACATTTACTCAAACTAGAAAGAATAGCTTGGGAAATTCTTTCATGGGTGGTGACATGGGAGCTTGGTCTTAATGAATACAACAGGGGAGACATTCCAGGACAAATGGACATGACACAGAAAGGGAAGCAAGTTATATAAGAAATTCAGTTTGGTGAATCATCTATAACATGATTGGCAAAAGTGGCAAAAATTAAAGCAGTAGAAGGAAACACGGTCAGAGGACTAATTATTCAATGAGCATATTAGAGTCTGAATGTTAATCCTGTTGGTGGTGGGAATCATTGAAGAATTCATAGAAGAGCGGTAGTAGGGTTAGAGTAACATTTAAGTCAATTGTACAGATGATGGGTTTGAGACTATGACCAAATATAAAAAACTGAGTTAGAAGCTGTTGCATGATTAAAAGTAAGAAATGATGAGTGCCTGAACTAGGGCAGTGGAAGGGATATGAACATAATAAAAGAGAAAATATGGTGGGTAAGGAAATAGGGAAGGAGTAACTCCAAAGTTTCTTTCTTTTTTTTTTTTTTTTCAAAGTTTCTATCTTCTTCTACTTACTGCATAGAGTGCCAAAAAATAAAATGAGATTTGTGGAAGGTTTTATAATGGAGGAGGAGGTGTGAAAGGAAAATGAGGCATCTTTGGATTTTCTGAGTTTGTGTTTCCTGTAGACCATCCAAGTGGATGGTCATTCAGTGAACCTTTAGCAGTTGGAGCTCAGAAAAAAGTGCTTGGCTTCAAACCTATATTTGGTTGTTCTTTATATATAAAAAGAGTTGGAGCCATGGTGGTAGATGTAGTCTCCCAGAGGGAGTATGCGAGTTGGAAAGAGTATGCAACTTGTCAGAGAAGTTGGGTTCAGGAAGGAGACAGAGCAGAAACCATCAGAAATGCAGGCAAGGAATCAAAAATGTGTGGTGTCATGGAAGTCAGTTAGAAAGCAATATCAGGAAAAAAACTGTTTTTAACATTGTTGAGTGCTACAGAGACAAAATTTAACAAATGTTTGAAGTGTAATGGACTGTAAGATGGGTGAGATGTGGAGGGATAAACCTCTGTATTGTTGGCCTTAGGAGAACAGGTTTAGTAGACTGGTGATTCAACATCAGACTGCAGTGAGTTGAGGAGCAAATAAACTATGTGGTGGTAAATCTGGGAAATGTAGATTAATCTCAAGGAGTGCAGGTATAAAAGTTAAATAAGAGACAAATATATCTGGTAGGTGTTTTGAGGTTAGGACAGACAGATATGCAAATGTATACATATGCACATACACATTTACATATATATGAAGAGAAAAAACCAATTTATTTAGTTGAGTAATAGAGTAGAGAAAGGAAATGATTGATACGGCGAGGTTTTAGAGGAGGTAAGAAGAAAATGAGTCCAAGGGCAAAAATGGATAATTTCACCTAAAAAGAATAGGCACCTTCATTTTCTAAAATGGGAAGAAGGAAAGGACTTGAAGTTTTAGATAAGACTTTATGTAAGGGAGGGCAGCCCAGGTGGCAGGTGGCTCAGCAGTTTAGAGTCGCCTTCAGCTCAGGGCCTGATCCTGGAGACCTAGGATCGAGTCCCGTGTCAGGCTTCCTGTGTGGAGCCTGCTTCTTCCTCTGCGTGTGTCTCTGCTTCTCTCTCTCTCTCGCATGAATAAAGGAATAAAATCTTTAAAAATAAATAAATATTTTTAAAACGACTTTATGTAAGGGAGTAAAGACAGTAAAAAAACAGTGTCAACTTTAATTGCAAAAATAGATATTAATGTACATTTACTAAAAGTGAGACAGGAATAAGTAGGTGGGATACATAAAGGCATAGTTAAGATCAGAACGAGTGAAAATAGCACACAAACTATAACCAAAACGGTGGTTGGTCCTGAGTAATCCAATCCATTAAAGTTGGAGACAATTTTAGGAGCACAAATTCATGATGTTCAGTTTTTTTTTTCCCTTAGCATTTTTAACTGATTGGGTAAGTAATGGAGAAAAAAAGGTTTCTGAAGTTGGATTTTGCTCTGTGAATGAAAGAAAATTACAAGATTTTGAGAGAATCAAATTTGCTAATGAAAGCTTAGATAAACCATCATAGGGTACAGGTACAGTAGCCTGTGATTATGACACCTTTTTCTTTTAATATCTCCCTGTTATATGTTGTGAACTCTATAAACTCTACTAAATCATTAAACACATATTTAGCTGTCTTCTTAACATCTGCAAACTTAATTATGAAATCCTTATCGACTTCTAAAACAATCAAAATTTCTTAGTTGAATCTTACCAACATTAATCAGTGATAACTTTTCTTTTTGTTATTTTTATTTATATTAAATTCACTATGAATTTGTGTTAATATTTAGTATTGTGTTACACATTTTTGGTGTTTGCTCCAAAAACCTTTTCCATTTGTAAGAAAAGACAACTTTTAAAGTCAGGCAAGTCTGGGTTCAAATGGTATTTCCTTGACTGTGAGATGTGGATATATTCTTAGTAGATGTATTTTGAAGACTAAATGGAATTTGACACATACATGAACACTATATATGCATTTATATGTATGAGTAAATATAATTTTGTATATATTTATACATAGTCTTAGCACTTTTCTCCTTGTCAGTACTAGTATGTTATCCTCATCCTCACCATTGCTGTCCTAATTCAGGAACAAAGAACTCATTCCTTTGTGCTCTCTTGGAGGAGATAATCTGCCACAGACTCTGAATATCCTTTCATGTTCTTGTTGCATGAGCCAGCAACACAAAGTTCTGACCACTCTACCCAGGACATTTCTAATTATTGTGTTTGAGAGATGAGATAGCTTGCTTCCATTTACACTGGTGAATCTCTCAGCTCTCCTATAATGCAGCGTATGTGTAAATCCTATATGTCTTCTCTGTAGGATGAAAAGGAGGTGAGCAGTGAGCATGGGGGACCATTGCAAATGAACTTGATATTCTGTATATTGATTTTG
Source organism: Vulpes lagopus (assembly GCF_018345385.1). Classification (NCBI taxonomy): domain Eukaryota; kingdom Metazoa; phylum Chordata; class Mammalia; order Carnivora; family Canidae; genus Vulpes; species Vulpes lagopus. The sequence goes on along the minus strand of NC_054824.1, from coordinate 126,691,503 downwards.
ACATGAGTTGTAAAGTTCTTTGCCTCTGATCCAGGTCTCTCATGTCTTATGCTATGACCCATGAGACAGTAACAAACTAAGTAGGGTAGCTTATTTTATCTTGTAAATAGAGTAAAATCCTAGAGTCTGCACACTTCTTTATTGTGTCCAATTTTGTAGCCCTCTTATCTGCAGTTTACACTACTGGCAGGAAGATATTTCCAAAGGGTAAATTGTACCTTATACTCCCTTACTCAAAATCTTTCCATTATTCTCCATTACTTATAGGAGCTCCTTCTGTAACTTGTTTATTATGCTGCTAACTTCTGTCACACTAGCAAACAAAAATTATGTTTTTATAGGTTTATCTATATATACCTTATGTCAGGTATTAGTTTATAATACCGCATAATACACATCCTTAACTGCTTGTTACATGAAATGTCAGTAATATAATAAGTACAACTAATGGATATATTGGTATTAACATGAGGAAGGAAAGATAAGTACCCAATATTATATTTAGTATCCAGTTGGTGGAAAATTAAACTAAAATCAAACTAATACTTTTATCTCTTATCTATAAAGATATTGTGTAAAATTTAAAATTTATATTCTATGTAGTACATATACCAATAACTCTTAGTTTTATCTGGCATTTTATTAATTTGAGAAATAAATATATAAAAGTCATTTTTAAATGTTATTTTCAAATAATTTTCTTAAGAAGTTTAGTTTTAAATAACACCTATTTATAGCTATCATTTGATCAAACTATTTTGCAATTGCATTTAGCATAGAGTTCAACTAACTTAATTTTATCCTGATGTAATTTAAACCTGATACATAAAATCATATTCTCCAAAACATCAAATGTGCTATCTTTTTAATTTAATTACTACAGTTAGCATATGATTATGTTAGATTTATAGGTTATTTTCTATAAAATTACCCCATGTTACAACAATATGGAATGTCAGTATACTTATTTTGTTTTGGTTTTCAAACATCAGGCTTTTAAATATAACCACTATTAAAGCATTTCTTTTTTTTCTTTTTATTTTTTCTTCATTTTCTTGCATTTTTTTTTCAAATACCGTGTTCTCTGTCAGATGTAATAATAAAACAAATATAGTAAAAACCACTTTGTTAGACTTTTCTACTTGGCAAAATTACTTATATTTTTCAAATATCATCTCATTTGATAGACTACTTGGGAGCTGGTTAAGTGGAAATAATATAGATGTACTTTATTTTATCATCAGCTAAAATTATTTTAGTTGCAGATAAAAGAATTACAGATTTTCTTGTAGCAAAAAATACATTGTGCAAATTTCAAGTTCCAGGATGAAGAATCAATGTTTCAGATTTCGAGTTTGATTTCCTCACATTAATCAATTAGCAATAACTAGGGGAAAGTATAAAAAGGTTCTTCTTTTTTTTTTTTTTTAAGAAATCTTTTTTTTTTTTTAATTTTATTTATTTATGATAGTCACAGAGAGAGAGAGAGAGGCAGAGACACAGGCAGAGGGAGAAGCAGGCTCCATGCACCGGGAGCCCGATGTGGGATTCGATCCTGGGTCTCCAGGATCGTGCCCTGGGCCAAAGACAGGCGCTAAACCACTGCACCACCCAGGGATCCCTAAAAAGGTTCTTCTTAGAGGCTTCTGGGGAAGATGGAGGAGTTAGAGGATGGAGTAGATGGAGGATCCTAGGCTCACCTTATCCCATGGACACAACTAAATAATTCTCACATCAATGTAAATAATCCAGAAAAATGATCCCCAAACTGGCAGAACAGACTGTTCATAGCTAAATGTAGAGAAGAAGCCACAACTATGAGGCTAGAAGGACAGAGATGGCAGTCATATGGACCTGAGGGAATGTCTGTAGTAGGGAGGGATGCTGCAAGTGTGGAGAGGGGAGAGGAACAGACCCTAGGCCAGGCATCTCAGGGATGGAAACCCATAACGGGAAGAGGAATTTGGCTTTGAAAACCATGATGTCCTGGCTTCATGAATTTTTACTGTCAATGGGGTTTAACACTTGGAACTTAAAGAATCAGTAGACTCAGCTCTGGGAGAGAAAAGAGGGCAATAGAAAACTGAGTCCCTGCCATTAAAGAGAAAACACAACAAACAACTCCACTGAAATACAACACAGATGCACCAGTTTGAAAAACACCCAAGGTGTACTAGAAGTTGATTTATTTAGTAATCTTAAAGCTTGTGCTGGAGGAGCAGAGATATTAAGGAGATTTCTTCAAGAACAAAGGAAATGGCTGTCATCATTTACTTCCCCTGCACCTCAGCCGAGATACACAGACAGCTGCAGGAACCAGCAAAACAGGAACACTTTGCATCTAGCTTGCTAAAAGCAAGACCCACCCTTCTTTTGTGAAGATCCACTTCCTTCAACCTGTCCTGGCCGAGTTTTCCCAGATGGCTATAGATTTCCTCCCACAGTGGACCAGCTCAGACTTTACTGGCAACACTCATCCCATCCCCACTTTCTACAAACATGGTCTCTAACACACTTTTGGCAGGAGTCCATCCAAAGTGATGTCACAAGCCTGGCAGCATTAAAGTAGCCACAGGAGCCAGTACTACTCCAGAGTGACTCCTGCCCCAGGAAGAGGGTAAGATAACCGCAGGGTCCAACTGCACCCTGCAGTGGGTTGGGGAAAGACATCTCAAGGTACAATGAAACCTCTTAAGCGATAATACAGAGAGCATCTTGGAGTTCAGTGCTATGATAGGTCAGGTAAAGGCCTAGTCTGACTCAACTCAAGCCCAAGGTAGCCTCAGACTGCCCCACTAACAACTCAGGGACCAAATACTACCCATGAAGGCAAAGAGAGCCACTGCAGATGACTGGACTGAAGGCAAATATAGCTCTGCCACAGCAAGAGGGAATATACAGCACACATAAAAGTTGTATATGTACTCACTAGACTGAAATAAGAATGGAGGATGGTAATGACCCTAAACAAAAAGATAGAAAACATAGAAAAGAACTAATCAGAGATAAAAATTCAATAATTGAAATATAAGATACACTAACAGAAATAAATAAAAGACTAGAGGAAGCAGAACAAAACATATCAGTGACTTTGAGGACAGAAGAATGGAAAGCAACCATATTGAACAGAAGAGAGAAAAAGAATGAAAAATAAAAATAGACTAAGGGAACTCTGTGATCCCATCAACCATAATAACATTCACATTATAGGAATACCAATAGGAAAAGAGAGAAAAGAGGCAGAAAATTTATTTGAAGAAATAATAGCTGTAAACTTACTGAATACCAGGATAAGAAACAGAAATGAAAATTTAGGAGACACAGAGAGTCCCCAACAAAATCAACACAAGGAGATGACACCAAGACATACAATAATTAAAATGGGAGGTAGTTATAAAGAGAATAAAAGGTAGTTATAAAGGTAGTTATAAAGAGAATTTTAAAAGCAGCAAGAGAAAAGAAGACAGTTACATAGAAGGGACCCTCCAATAGCTTATGAGCAGATGGCTGAAACTTTGCAGGCCAGAAGAGAAAGGCATGAAATAGTCAAAATACTGAAAGAGAGAGAGAGAGGGGAAATAAACACAGCCAAGACCACCCAGAGAAACTATCATTCAGAATAGAAGAGGAGAGATAGAAAGTTTCTCAGACAAACAAAAGTTAAAGGAATTCATGACCACTAAAGAAAGAAGGAAAAATAGGAAGCACAAAGGCCGTAAAGTTAAGTATATCTATAAAAATCAGTTGAGATTCACAAAATAAAGGGATGTAAATTATGATACCATATACCTAAGACATAGTGGAGAGAAGAATAAACTTCAGCAACTTAAGCAACCATCTAGTTAATACAGACTGTTATATGCATAAGACATTACATATAAACCTAATAGTAACCATAAATCAAAAACTGGTAATAGATATGCAAAAAATAGAAAGAAGGGAAATGAAAATAAAGTCATTGTAGCAATACTTATATCACACAAAATAGACGTTACAACAAGAGCCAAATACTCTAACAAGAGCCAAAGAAGGACACCACATAATCATAAGTGGAACAATCAATAAGAAGCTATAAAAATTATAAATATTAATGTACTCAACATGGGAGCATTCAAATACATAAAGCAGCTAATAATAAACATAAGTTATTGATAATATTACATGATAGTAAGGAGCTTTTACACCACACTTACATCAATGGATAGGTCATCCAAACAAAATCAACAGGGAAACAGTGGCTTTGAATGACGCATTGGACCAAATGAATTCAACAGATATATACAGAATATTCCACCTTAAAACAGTGGGATACGTATTCTTTTCAATACGCATTCTTTTCTGACCACAATGATATGAAACTAGATATCAACCACAAGCAAAAATCTGGAAAGAACACAAATATGTGGAAGTTAAATAGCATGCTGCTAAACGATGAGTTGGTTGACCAAGAAATCAAAGAGAAAATTTAAAAATACATGGAGACAAGTGAAAATGAAAATACAGTGGTCCAAAATCATTTGGATTTGGCAAAAGCTCTTCTAAGAGGTAAGTTTTAGCAACAGAGATCTCCCTCAAGAAACAAGAAAAATTTCAAGTGAACAACCTAAACTTACATATAAAGGATCTAGAAAAGGAAAAAGAAGAACAACGACCACAAAAACAAACAAACAAAAAAAGTAAAAGGAAGAGAATAATAAAGATCAGAGCAGAAATAAATGAAGAACTAAGCTAAAAAACACAATAGAACAGAGTAATGTATCCAGGAGCTGAGTCTCTGAAAAGATATGCAAAATTGGTAAACCTTTAGCCAGACTCATCCAAAACAAAAGGAAAAAAAGGACTTAAAATCAGAGATGAAAGAGGAAAAATAACAAACAATAGCACAGAAATACAAAGGATTATAAGAGAATATTATGAAAAATTATATGCCAACACATTGGACAATATAGAAGAAATGGATAAATTCCTAGAAACATATAACCTCTGAAAACTGAATCAGGAAGAAATGGAGTATTTGAACAGATGATTACTAGCAATGAAGTTGAGTCAATAATTAAGAATCTCCCAACAAGCAAAAGTCTAAGACCAGATGATTTCATTGGTGAATTCTTCCAAATGTTTAAGGGAGAGATAATACCTGTTCTTCTCAAACTACCAGATAAAGGTGCTATAGATGGATGCAAAAATTCTTAACAAAATATTAGCAAACAGAATCCAATAATAGATTTAAAAATTCATTTGTCATGATCAAGTGGGATTTATTCCTGGTATACAGGGTTGTTAAATATTTGAAATCAATTTGATACATCACATGAATAAGAAAAAGGATAAAAAACATAAAAAATCTTAAAAAGAGAGAGAGAAAACTATAGATTAATAACTCCAATGAGCATAAATGCAAAACTGTTATTTTTTTTTACATTTTTAAAATTCAAATTCAATTTGCCAACATATTGCATAACACCACTGGGTGAGCACTGGCTCATCCCATCAAGTGCCTTCCCGAATGCCCTTCACCCAGTCACCCCCTCCACCCACCCACTTCCCCTTCCTCAACCCTTTGTTTGTTTCCCATAGTTAGGAGTCTCTCATGGTTTGTCTCCCTCTCTAATTTTTCTCACTCAGTTCCCTTCCTTTCCCTTATAATCCCTTTCACTCTATCTTATATTCCACATATGAGTGAAACCATATGATAATTGTCCTTCTCCGTTGACTTATTTGACTCAGCATAATACCCTCCAGTTCCATTCATGTCGAAGCAAATGGTGGGTATTCATCTTTTCTGATGGCTGAGTAATATTCCATTGTATATATAGACCACATCTTCTTTATCCATTCTTCTGTCAGAGGACATCGTGGCTCCTTCCATGGTTTGTCTATTCTGGACATTGCTGCTATGAACATTGGAGTGGAGGTGACCTGGCATTTCACTACTTCAGTATCTTTGTGATAAATGCCCAGTAGTGCAATTGCTGGGTCATAGGGTAGCTCTATTTTTAACTTCTTCAGGAAGCTCCACGCTGTTTTCCAGAGTGGCTGCACCAGTTCACATTCCCACCAGCAGTGCAAGACGGTTCCCCTTTCTCCACATCCTCTCCAACCTTTGTTGTTTCCTGTCTTATTAATTTTCACCATTCTCACTGGTATGAGGTGTTATCTCATTGCGGTTTTGATTTCTATTTTCCTGATGGCAAGTGTGGAGCATTTTTTCATGTGCTTGTTGGCAATGCGTATGTCTTCTTTGGAGAAATGTCTGTTCATGTCTTCTGCCCATTTCATGATTGGATTGTTTCTTGGGTCTTGAGTTTGATAAGTCCTTTATAGATCTTAGATACTAGCCCTTTATCTGATATGTCATTTGCAAGTATTTTCTCCCATTCTGTAGGTTGTCTTTTAGTTTTGTTGACTGTTTCTTTTGCTGTGCAGAAGCTTTTTATCTTGATTAAGCCCCAATAGTTCATTTTTGCTTTTGTTTCCTAGATGCAAAAATTCTTAACAAAATATTAGCAAACAGAATCCAATAATAGATTTAAAAATTCATTTGTCATGATCAAGTGGGATTTATTCCTGGTATACAGGGTTGTTAAATATTTGAAATCAATTTGATACATCACATGAATAAGAAAAAGGATAAAAAACATATGATCATTCCAATTTTTTTTCTTATGATTGACCTCAAGTTTCATAACATTATGTTTGGAAAATATGCATAGTCTGATCTAAATCTTTTTGTACTTGTTGAAACCTCTAACATATTATTTTGTAAGGATGAATTTCTGGCCAAAACATGATGTAATGGCACTAAATTTATTTGTCCCCAGAGAGCAAGATTTCTTTCTGTATGGTGTCATGGCCAGGAATAGAGTTGTTTGCTGTTTTAAGAAAATTGAGGACTCAAAGTGGAGAACTTCATTAGGTGATATCTGTGCTGCTGAAACTATGCATGACCCCCAGTCTTACACCATTACTGCTTTATATATGAACAAAGTAAACAACATACTGTCATGTCATACTGTGTTGTTGCAATAAAGTGGACAACTGATATTTACAGAGTGATCATTTTGTCTAACATTTTTCAGTAAGGTACCTCTGATGTGCATTTTTTTATGGATTTGGATATTTTTATGTGTTGGGTCTATTTTGAAATGTGCATCATTGACCTTCTGTTATACTTCTTTCAGTCCTTTGTCTTGCTTTCCCTTTGCACCTAGCCAGCCCTTTAGCCACTGACAAAGAAAAATAACAATTAGGTATATTGTATAGTGCATATTTTCCTTCATAGCCACTTTTCCTAGGTTGGCTACATGCAGAGACATTTATATATTAGTTTTGTTAAATATATCCTTCCCTGCTTTATTGAGATACAATTTACATATAACATTGTGTAAGTTTGGTCAAATAAAAATAGCGTGCTTCCCAGGATAACATAGGTAAAAGATGATAACAGTATGGGCCTGCTCTGGAAAATTCTGTACATGCCAGTTTTGATTGATAAAATATTTTTAAAATATTTATTTATTTATTTATGAGCAAGAGAAAGAGGCAGAGACAGAGGCAGAGGGAGAAGCAGGCTCCTCACAGCGCGATGTGGGACTCAATCCTGGATCTCGGGATCATGACCTGAGCCCAGGGTAGGCACCCAACCACTGAGCCACCCACGCGTCCTGATTGATAATAGACTGTTACTGTCTTAATGTGTCTCTTTTGTTTGTTTCTCTCAGAAACTTCCTCTTCTTTCTTTGCCTTGCTCTATTATGCTGGAGGTGACAGTTATGGGTTCTGCTTCTAAATATAGTACTTTGTCTTCCTCGATTGACTTGGCCAATGGAAGACATTGGGAGGAAATTAGAAGCAGTGAAAAGAGGTGAGGAATTTTATAATTTCCTTTCCTTATCTACTGCAGCACAGTTCTGCCAGTTACTGCATTCCACTAAAGGTATCTCTCCTGTTTGGAAGTCTTTCCCATGGCACCATTTTTCAGCTGGGTTCTTATAACTATTGTTTTTCCTTTGCCACTTCAGATCTAGGGCTTCTAAAGGCTCCCTGCTGTTGCATCTCACTGTCCCTTATTAGTTTACTTATTCCTGACCACACCTATGCAAATATTTGCTACATTAAATTATCTTTGCCACCCCATTAAATCTGCTATATTAGTTTTTTCTTAGTATGCATTCTGTTTTATGCTAATATATTGACTAATATATTGGCTTTGCCAACCTTTATAACTAGTTTGTGAATAGAAATCACCCCAAAGGATATCTATCATATTGTAATTTTTGATTGTAAGAATTAGCATTGGAAAAACCATGGGATACTCCAAATATTTACAATGCACTTCAAATATTTCTTAAATAATGTTTCTTTAAAGTCATATAGTTTTGTGAATGTTATATTAACAAGAATGACAAACCATTAACATAGTATAGTCAGTCAATATCACTTGTCACTCTTAATTATTATGTGATGTTTTCCTATCAGTTGTAAGAATAAGTCTCCCTTGTATAAACATAGTGCACATATGGCAATGCTAATAAATGAGCAATTGCAGCATACTAAACCATTAGGAATACATTTACTTGCTCCCAAGCATGTGTTCTGTATAATGACATTGGCATATACTATAAATTTAGTAGAAGTCCTGCCAAATTTTAAGCAAAGGGGAAGAGTAGCATAATTATGATAAAAAGAATAGTAAAGATAGCTACAGTAGTGTCTAAGAATACTAGTACTGGTACAAAGAAGAAGGAGAATGAGGTGGGGAAGGAGGCAGAGGAGTAAAGGGATAAAAAAAAATACCTAACAATTTGAAGAATAACAAAGTTTCTACAATGTACAAAGTACCCTGTATTCCTCATCTCACTTAATAATCACAACAAAGCGAAAATTTAGGTACTGTCATTACGCTCATAACATGAAGATACTGAGGATCAGAGCAAAGTAGGAGAAAAATGAGAAGATGAAAAATCTCAAGGACAGAAAGGATGGACTACTTTTTATTTGGCCTATTAATGTTGGAGCCACAGCCTTGCACTTATGCATTTGTCATTTCATCCCTTTCAAATTCAAATATTCTACTTTATGTCATCTTCTATATTTTTAACTACTTTTGCTAATTTACCAATTGGACTGCAATGAGATGCATCACTTATAGATCCTAACAAATTTTCGCTGTCCAATCACATTAGTGTATTATTTCTTCACTCTGTTAGCTTAGATTTTACAGTTTATAGTTCAGAATTATAATGACTCCCATGATTATACCCTAAGTTTATTTTAATTATAGATAAACTGTGCTTCTTTTTATAAGGACTCTAGATTTAATTTTGGATCCTAGGTATCTTGAAATTTATTTTTTAGAATAAATTCAATGTGTAGTAAAGTGAATCCAGGTAGATAGCTCTGAACTACACTTTAGACTGGGAAAATTTATGGAATGATATGAATTCCATGATCAAAGCCTGGGAGAAATCAGAAAGATGGGATAAATGGGAGAAGGCTTGGTATTCTGTATTTTTTATAAACTTCTATGTAATGATAACTTCTGGTCTGAGGACCACCATGTGGATAGAAGGGACTGTGGACTGTTTTAGGGTGGAAATTGTTTTTGAAGGGAAGGACAAAAATAAGTTGATTGTTGGGAAGGTTGTAAACTGGAGTGAAAGTTTCTGTTGTTAAGATGAAAAAGACATCAGCACACTAGTACTTTGGTGGGAAGGAATTAGAGATGAGAGAAAAGTAGAAGATACAAAAAGGAGAGGATAGTAATGGAATTATAGGTGGCTCAGGACCTTAAATTTAGAGGGAATACAGAGCACAAGTGAAGAGATTGGTCCTGGACTTTTAGAACGGGCCAACATCTCTTCTGAGACTTCTGAAAATTGAAGTAGGATTCCTACATGTTTTTGCTGACTTGATTTCTCGCAGCCCTTCAAGGAACTCTCCTTTAAAATTTGATTTCCAAAAAAAAAATAAATAAATAATAAAATAAAAAAATAAAATTTGATTTCCCCTTACTCCTCTTTCAGTGCCTTTTATTCCTAAATCTGTTATAAATCTGTCTCCTGGTCATTTTGTTTTGTTTTCTTTTTTCCTTTTCTTAAATATTTTATTTACTTATTCATGAGAGACACATAGAGAGAGGAAGAGACATAGGCAGAGGGAGAAGCAGGATCCCCAGAAGGGAGCCTGATACTTGATTCTACACCAGGACGCCAAGATCACACCTTGAGCCAAAGGCAGGCAACCATTGAGTCACCCAGGTGCCTCTGTTTTGTTTTGTTTTTTAAACCACCTTTGGATTTCCATTCTTGCATTTCTTTCGCTGTTTTAATTCTTCTCAAAGAAGTCATCTTCACCTCTTGCATTGGTTGCAGCAAATTGTGCTTCCTTCAGAAGGCCAATCTGTCTCTTTTGTTTGTTCACCTGACAAAAACAAAGAAATAATAACTAAACTATAAACTTAATGCAGGTTACCTCTCAATGTTTCCTTACTCCAGAACTGTGCGTAAAAAATCTTATGTGTGGCTCTACAATACATGTAGAACCAACTGACTAATTTCATGTTAAGTCCATGACTCCTAAACTTACAATGGACCATTGTTTTGATTGGCTACTCTACATTTCTCGTGTTAATTTATATTTCCACTCTCCTGTGTCCTCTTTTCACAATCTTCCTATACTCCTTCCTCAAAGTCAGTGTCATCTTATTTCATAAATAAGATAATGTAATTTAGAAAATGCTGTAATAGTCTCATTTTAACACATAGCTTACTTATGTTTATGTTTATAATGGATAAATTGTTCTTTTTTCCCCCTAAAGCCAAACCCATCACTTGGATTCCAACAGCTTTTACCTACCCAAGTTAGCACTCTTAAAATTGTCTACTGCTCCACACATATCATCAATTTTTAAAGAACCCTTGGAGTTATAACTGTGTGGTAGACTATGTCTATTGGGATTATAGAGCTTGGTAAGTTTTGGCAAAGATACATACTTTGGAACTATCACCACAAAGAAGAAATATAATAATTCTATCATCCCAAAAATGTTTCCACATATTCCTCTGTAGGATAATACCCCTAATTCTGGTCTTAGACTATCCCTGATGTGCTTCCTGTTACCATGGGTTACTTTTGAATTTCCAAAAGTCAAGTGAAAACATTAGGTATGCATTCTGTTTATGCATGGCTTTTTTTTTTCAGTTATATTTTTTAGTTACTTCTGTGTTTTGTTTATGGTTCATGTCATTACAGTGATCTAATGAATTGCGTTGTATGGCCATTTCACAATCTGGTTGCCCATTTATATGGTGACAGATGCTTGGGTTGTTTACTTTTGGCTATTGTGAACAAAGTTTCTATGGGCATTCTTGTACATATATCACTGTGGTGATATGTTTTTATATTTCTTTGATAGATACTAAGGAAAGAATATTTAGGGTCGTATAGTACATGTACATTTTGACTTTGTAACAAATCACCAAAATGTATTCTAAGTTGAGTATGACATTTTACATTCCTCCTCTCATGTGTGAAAATTTCAGTTGCTTCACAACCATGCTAAAACTTGTTATTGTCAGGCTTTTTAAATTTTAATCAATCTAATTTATCTATAACTCTATTACATAGTGGTTTCAATTTGCATTTTCCTGCTATTGATATTGAGTGCCTTTTTATGTGCTTTAGGTCAAATACATACCTTTTTTCACGAAGTTCTCTTCAGATATTTTGTCCACTTCTAAGAAGGTTTGTCTTCTTTCTATTGAGTCACAGGACTTCTTTCTATATTTAAGATACAAGCCTTTTAAATATACATTTTTTTCCATAGTCTTGTGTGTCTTTTCATTTTCTAAATAGTGACATTTGAAGAGCATTTTTAGTTTTAATAAAATCAAATTTATTTGTTTTTTTTTCCTTTTATATGTCATGTTTTCTTGTCCTAAGAACTTTTCACTTACCCCAAAATTTCAGACTTTTACTCTATAAAGTTTCCCTTTAAAATATCTATGGCTTTAGCCTTTATTTACGGTTTATGTGTAAGTCTATTATTCGGTTAGAGTTATTTTTATATACAGTGTGAGATAAGAGTTAATGTTAATATTTTATATGATTATTCCATTCAGGCAGTATTATTTCTTGAGAAACAATTTTCCTCTGTTGAATGATGTTGTGCCTTTTTCAAAATTTAATACAAATATGTGCTTGACTCTATTTCTGTGTTCTTTATTCTGCGTTATTGATCTGAATGCGTGTCCTAAAACAGCCACCACATTCACTTCATTAATGTAGCTTCATAGGATGTCTTCAAATCAGGTAGTGGAAATCCTCTAACATTATTCTTTTTTTTAATACATTTATTTTTTTATTGGTGTTCAATTTAGCAACAAACAGAATAACACACAGTGCTCATCCCATCAAGTGCCCCCCTCAGTGCCCATCACCCATACACCCCCACCCCCCGCCCTCCTCCCCTTCCACCACCCCTAGTTCGTTTCCCAGAGTTAGGAGTCTTTATGTTCTGTCTCCCTTCCTGATATTTCCCACACATTTCTTCTCCCTTCCCTTATATTCCCTTTCACTATTATTTATATTTCCCAAATGAATGAGAACATATAATGTTTGTCCTTCACCGATTGACTGACTTCACTCAGCATAATACCCGCCAGTTCCATCCATGTTGAAGCAAATGGTGGGTATTTGTCGTTTCTAATGGCTGAGTAATATTCCATTGTATACATAGACCACAGATTCTTTATCTATTCATCTTTCGATGGACATCGAGGATCCGTCGACAGTTTGGCTTTTGTGGACATTGCTGCTATAAACATTGGGGTGCAGGTGTCCCGGCGTTTCATTGCATCTGTATCTTTGGGGTAAATCCCCAACAGTGCAATTGCTGGGTCGTAGGGCAGATCTATTTTTAACTCTTTGAGGAACCTCCACACAGTTTTCCAGAGTGGCTGCGCCAGTTCACATTCCCACCAACGGTGTAAGAGGGTTCCCCTTTCTCCACATCCTCTCCAACATTTGTTGTTTCCTGCCTTGTTAATTTTCCCCATTCTCACTGGTGTGAGGTGGTATCTCATTGAGGTTTTGATTTGTATTTCCCTGATGGCCAGTGATGCAGAGCATTTTCTCATGTGCATGTTGGCCATGTCCATGTCTTCCTCTGTGAGATTTCTCTTCATGTCTTTTGCCTATTTCATGATTGGATTGTTTGTTTCTTTGGTGTTGAGTTCAGTAAGTTCTTTATAGATCTTGGAAACTGGCCCTTTATCTGATATGTCATATGCAAATATCTTCTCCCATTCTGTAGGTTGTCTTTGAGTTCTGTTGACTGTATCCTTTGCTGTGCAAAAGCTTCTTATCTTGATGAAGTCCCAATAGTTCATTTTTGCTTTTGTTTCTTTTGCTTTCGTGGATGTTTCTTCCAAGAAGTCACTGTGGCTGAGTTCAAAAGGCTGTTGCCTGTGTTCTCCTCTAGGATTTTGTTGGAATCTTGTCTCACATTTAGATCTTTAATCCATTTTGAGTTTATCTTTGTGTATGGTGAAAGAGAGTGGTCTAACTTCATTCTTCTGCATGTGGATGTCCAATTTTCCCAGCACCATTTATTGAAGAGACTGTCTTTCTTCCAATGGATAGTCTTTCCTCCTTATCGAATATTAGTTGACCATAAAGTTCAGGGTCCACTTCTGGGTTCTCTATTCTGTTCCATTGATCTTTGTGTCTGTTTTTGTGCCAGTACCACCCTGTATTGATGAACACAGCTTTGTAGTACAACCTTAAAACTGGCATTGTGATGTGCCCAGCTATGGTTTTCTTTTTTAAAATTCCCCTGGCTATTCGGGGTCTTTTCTGATTCCACACAAATCTTAAAATAATTTGTTCTAACTCTCTGAAGAAAGTCCATGGTATTTTGATAGGGATTGCATTAAACGTATAAATTGCCCTGGGTAACATTGACATTTTCACAATATTAATTCTGCCAATCCATGAGCATGGAATATTTTTCCATCTCTTTGTGTCTTCCTCAATTTCTTTCAGAAGTGTTCTATAGTTTTTAGGGTATAGATCCTTTACCTCTTTGGTTAGGTTTATTCCTAGGTATCTTATGCTTTTGGGTGCAATTGTAAATGGGATTGACTCCTTAACTTCTCTTTCTTCAGTCTCATTGTTAGTGTATAGAAATGCCACTGATTCTGGGCATTGATTTTGTATCCTGCCATGCTACCAAATTGCTGTATGAGTTCTAGCAATCTTGGGGTGGAGGCCTTTGGGTTTTCTATGTAGAGTCTCATGTCATCGGTGAAGAGGGAGAGTTTGACTTCTTCTTTGCCAATTTGAATGCCTTTAATGTCTTTTTGTTGTCTCATTGCTGAGGTTAGGACTTCCAGTATTATGTTGAATAGCAGTGGTGAGAGTGGACATCCCTGTCTTGTTCCTGATCTTAGGGGAAAGGCTCCCAGTGCTTCCCCATTGAGAATGATATTTGCTGTGGGCTTTTCATAGATGGCTTTTAAGATGTTGAGGAATGTTCCCTCTATCCCTACACTCTGAAGAGTTTTGATCAGGAATGGATGCTGTATTTTGTCAAATGCTTTCTCTGCATCTAATGAGAGGATTATATGGTTCTTGGTTTTTCTCTTGCTGATGTGATGAACCACATTGATTGTTTTACGAGCGTTGAACCAGCCTTGTTTCCTGGGGATAAATCCTACTTCGTCATGGTGTATAATCTTAGTGTACTGTTGGATCCTATTGGCTAGTATCTTGTTGAGCATTTTTGCATCCCTGTTCATCAGGGATATTGGTCTGTAATTCTCCTTTTGGTGGGGTCTTTGTCTGGTTTTGGATTTAAGGTGATCCTGGCCTCATAGAACGAATTTGGAAGTACTCCATCTCTTTCTATTTTTCCAAACAGCTTTAGTAGAATAGGTTTGTTTCTTCTTTAAATGTTTGATAGAATTCCCCTGGGAAGCCATCTGGCCCTGGACTTTTGTGTCTTGGGAGGTTTTGGATGACTGCTTCAGTTTCCTCCCTGGTTAGTGGCCTGTTCAGGTTTTCTATTTCTTCCTGTTCCAGTTTTGGTAGTTTGTGGCTTTCCAGGAATGTGTCCATTTCTTCTAGATTGCCTAATTTATTGGCGTGCAGCTGTTCATAATATGTTTTTAAAATTGTTTGTATTTCCTTGGTGTTGGTAGTGATCTCTCCTTTCTTATTCATGATTTTATTAATTGGAGTCTTCTCTCCCTTCTTTTTAATAAGGCTGGCTAATGCTTTATCTATCTTATTAATTCTTTCAAAGAACCAACTCATGGTTCTGTTTATCTGTTTCACAGTTCTTTTGGTCTCGATTTCATTGAGTTCTGCTCGAATCTTTATTAACTCTCTTCTCCTGCTGGATTTAGGATCTATTTGCTGTTTTTTCTCTATCTCCTTTATGTGTAAGGTGAGCTTTTGTATTTGAGTTCTTTCCAGTTTTTGAATGGATGCTTGTATTGCGATGTATTTCCCCCTTAGGACTGCTTTTGCTCCATCCCAAAGATTTTGAATGGTTGTATCTTCATTCCCATTAGTTTCCATGAATCTTTTTAATTCTTCCTTAATTTGTTCGTTGACCCTTTCATCTTTTAGCAGGATGGTCCTTAACCTCCACGTGTTTGAGGTCCTTCCAAACTTCTCTTTGTGATTTAGTTCTAATTTCAAGGCATTAGGGTCTGAGAATATGCAGGGGATGGATCCCAATCTTTTGGTATCTGTTCAGACCCGATTTGTGACCCAGTATGTGGTTATTCTGGAGAAAGTTCCATGTGCACTTGAGAAGAATGTGTATTCAGTTGAGTTTGGATGTAAAGTTCTGTAGATATCTGTGAAATCCATCTGGTCCAGTGTATCATTTAAAGCTCTCGTTTCTTTGGAGATGTTGTGCTTAGAAGACCTATCGAGGGTAGAAAGAGCTAGATTGAAGTCACCGAGTATAAGTGTATTATTATCTAAGTATTTCTTCACTTTTGTTATTAATTGATTTATATATCTGGCAGCTCCCACATTCGGGGCATATATATTGAGGATTGTTAAGTCCTCTTGTTGGATAGATCCTTTAAGTATGATATAGTGTCCCTCTTCATCTCTCACTACAGTCATCGGGGTAAATTTTAGTTTATCTGATATAAGGAAGGCTACCCCTGCTTTCTTTGAGGACCATTTGAATGGTAAACGATTTTCCAACCTTTTATTTTCAGGCTGTAGGTGTCCTTCTGTTTAAAAAGAGTCTCTTGTAGCCAGCATATAGACGGGTCCTGCTTTTTTATCCAGTCTGAAACCCTGTGCCTTTTGATGGGATCATTAAGCCCGTTCACATTTGAGTTACTATTGAAAGGTATGAGTTTAGTGTCATCATGATATCTATTCAGTCCTTGTTTTTGTGGATTGTTCCACTAGACTTCTTCTTAAAGGGGAATTTTAAGAGTCCCCCCTAAATATTCTTGCAGAGCGGTTTGGAGGTCACATATTCTTTCAGTTTCTGCCTGTCTTGGAAGCTCTTTATCTCTCCTTCCATTTTGAATGAGAGCCTTGCTGGATAAAGTATCCTTGGTTGCATGTTCTTCTCATTTAGGACCCTGAATATATCCTGCCAGCCCTTTCTGGCCTGCCAGGTCTCTGTGGAGAGGTCTGCTGTTACCTTAATACTCCTCCCCATAAAAATCAGGGATTTGTTGTCTCTTGCTGCTTCAAGGATCTTCTCTTTATCTTTGGAATTTGCAAGCTTAACTATTAAATGTCGAGGTGTTGAACGGTTTTTATTGAGTTTAGGGGGGGATTCTCTCTATTTCCTGGATCTGAATGCCTGTTTCTCTCCCCAGATTAGGAAAGTTTTCAGCTATGATTTGTTCAAATACATATTCTGGCCCTATGGCCCTTTTGGTGCCCTCGGGAACCCCAATTAAATGTAGGTTTTTCTTCCTCAGGCTGTCGTTCATTTCCCTTAATCTATCTTCATGGTCTTTTAATTGTTTGTCTCTTTTTTCCTCAGTTTCCCTCTTTGCCATCAACTTGTCTTCTATGTCACTCACTCGTTCTTCCACCTTGTTAATCCTCATTGTTAGGACTTAGTTTGGATTGCATCTCATTCAATTGATTTTTAATTTTTGCCTGATTAGATCTAAATTCTGCAGTCATGAAGTCTCTTGAGTCCTTTATGCTTTTTTCTAGAGTTGCCAGTAGCTGTATAATGGTGTTTCTGAATTGGCTTCCTGACATTGAATTGTAATCCAGATTTTGTAACTCTGTGGGAGAGAGGACTGTTTCTGATTCTTTTTTTTTTTTTTTTTTTTTGAGGTGAGATTTTCCTTCTAGTCATTTTGCTCAGTGCAGAGTGGCCAAAAACAAGTTGTAGTGAGAAAAGGAGAAAAAGAGAATAGAGAAAGAAGGAAAGAAAAGAGAAAAAGAAAAAAGAAAAAAGGAAGAAAAACAGAGAGAAGAAAAAAAAAGGAAAAAAGGGGGTTGGGGAAAGCAAACAAATTAAAAAGCAAAAAGCAAAAAAAAAAAAAAAAACCACGGGGGAGTATCTTGTGATTCTGTATACTTTAAGTCCAAGTCCCTTGACTTCCCCTGGAACTGGTCCGTCTAGCTGGTCTTCTGGGGGAGGGGCCTGTTGTGCTGATTTTCAGGTGTTAGCACTTGGGGGAGCTGCTCTGCCCCTGCCTGGTGCAGGGCTCAGTGGGGGTTGTTCACCCCGTGAGGCCCCGGGAGGAAGCCACAGTGGCGGGGGCAGCTCTGGGACCCTGGAGTCAGCTCCCGCAGTAACTCCCGGGCTCTCCGTCTGCAGGGCCTGTGGGCTCCGGGGCGGGGCCGCTGATCTGCTCAGCTCAGGGCAGGAGCGTCCTTGCTGTCCTGGGCCCTCCCGGCCTCTGCCTGTCCCGGGGGGAGGCTGGATCCTGGGCTGTGTCCCGGCGCCCTGTGCTCCGGGGCCTGCGCTGTTGGATTTGCGGTCCCACCCCGCAGACCCCTCCGGGGAGCCGCCGCCCGAGCCCCTCCGATCTGCTCCGGGTCCCGCCGAGCGCTGCAGCCCTTAGGGAGCTCGGCGCACTCTCCCGGGGCGCAGGTGCCTGTTAGTGTCCCAGGGCGCCCGAGGGCATCCCCGCCCCCCTGGGTCCTGCTCCAACTCCCTGCAAGCCCCTTTCCGCCCGGGAAGGTTGGTGCAGCTCCTGCTCCTCCGGGCCGGGGCTCTCCTGTCCTGGGGACACTCGCCCCGGCCTCAGCCCGGCTCCTCGCGGGGCCCCTCCCCCTTGGAGGCCTTTTGTTTCTTTATTTCTTTTTCCCCGTCTTCCTACCTTGATAGAAGCACGAACTCTTCTCACTGTAGCATTCCAGCTGGTCTCTCTTTAAATCTCAACTGAATTCGTAGATTTTCAGGATGATTTGAAGGTTTTCTAGGTAATTTGGTGGGGACAGGTGACTTGGGGACCCTACTCTTCCGCCTTCTTGCCCCTCCTCCTCCCCTAACATTATTCTTTATCTTAAAAATTGTTTAGGGAGTTATAATGCTTTGCACAAGGTACCACATTAATTTCTACAAAGGAATTTCTAATTTCAAATTCCTTGGTAATTTGAATGAATCTTGCTAAATCCATAGGACAATTTTGATAGAATTAACATCTTAATATAGAACTTTCCATTTCATAAAAGTGATATATTTGTCCAAATATTTATTCCTTCTTAAATAGCTGTCAGTGGCACTTGATCTTTTTCTCCCCGTCTCCCACCCTTTTCCCCTCTTCTGGCAATGACTAGTTTGTTGTCTACATTTATGGGTCTGTTTCTGCTTTTTGTTTGTTTGTGACATTGTTATTTTTTTGTAAAGTAGTCTTGAACATCATTTATTAAATTGAACATTATTTCATGTTTGTCAGGATATTGTATATAGTATTTTGTTTTTATTTTCAGTTATTTGTTGCTAGTTTACAGAAATATAATGGAACTTTGTTCCATTATATATAATGGAACTTTTTTGTATATTGTCCTTGTACAAAATGAATTAGATGAATGTGTTTACAAGTTCTAGTATCTTAGGATTTCTTTTCTTTTTTTAAGATGTTATTTATTTATTCCCCACTTTTTCTCATTTTCTGGCTTATTTGGATTGTATACTTTTTAGTATTCCATTTTAGGCTTCTGTTTCTTTAGACAAATTGTAATGGATGATTCTTTAGTCAGTTACTCCCATTTTTAAGTAGTAAAATATATTTCCATATATTTTAGCAGATTACTCTCAAACTAAAAATTTCTTATTTTGTTGTATATTTCCAATTTTGTGTGCATGTATTGCCTCTCATTTTCATAATTTCTTTTTGGTTTTCCCTTAAAAGTCAGCTGAGATGAATTCAACAAGCTAATTCAATTTTACTATTATCATCATTAGTATTTCTTTATGTTCGTTTAATTGTTGCCATTTTTCTAAGTTTGTTATTTGAATTGATGATGCAGGTGAATTCATTGTGTTCAAGAGAAACCAAAAGTGAGTATGGGATGTTAGAAAATCTTTTAAATCCATGAATAAAAAAAGAAACATTCCAAATGTCCTCTAGGAACCTACTAGTGCTTATTTCATTTAAAAGTAAGAGCATGACTTCTGAAGAAAAGTCATAGGCACAAGAAATATATGACTACTAAAATAAGTGAGTGTAGTAATGATATGCATTCATTATCACTAACTTCAATTTCCATTTCTACAAAATGAGGATGATACTATTCTTGATTTATTGTGATCAGGACAGAATGATAATCTTAGTAGTAGCAGTAGTAGTAGTAGTCTTCACAGCAGTTTTATATCATATACAATGTCCTAGACACAGTCATAAGATTTTTATAATGCATATGCTTGATTCCAGTAAATATTTCTTTCTTGCAGTTTAAAGATTTCATAAATTTATCAATTATGCTACACAATTTAATTATAAAACAGTTATTGGCAGAAGTTTTTTTTTATTGGCAGAGTTTTAGCTGAGAATTCTGTCAATTTAAGGCTTAGGCAAAACATGAATAAACATCTAATTTATTTCAAAGAGTACTACTAATTTATTTAAATATCCCAAAGAAGATGAACTTGGAACGAGAACATACTTCCCCTGTTTCTTAGCAGGTTATCCTTGTTTTTCCTTCTCATTATGCTTAATTAAAGCTTTAAAGATATGTTTCTTGAAAAAATTATATTTATGTCAACTGCTGTCATTCAGTTCCCAATTCCATGTCATTCTCTAGTAATAGAACACTTGACAACCTTCTAACACAATCCCAACTGTCAGACAGCTATGCTGATTGCTACTGCTTCCCTTCAACCTAATTAAAGATTTATTATTTTCATCATACCAAAGATAATCATTTCTGCTTCAGTCAACTTTAGCCCTGAGGTGCTCTATAATAATGCTATAATTTTTCTCTGAGCTCATCCATTTCTTCTTCCACATGCTTGGGACAGAATATCTTTGTTGTTGTTTTTCTATGAAGGCAAAGTTCATTCTAAATACCAAGAGTCTTTAAAGGACTTTCAATAATTTATGTCACACAGTATATACATTATGGCATTGTATACATAAAAAAGAATTGCCATTTTTTTAAATTTAACAGAATACACAAAAGTGGGCTAACTATAATTTTAATAATGAGCCTCTCCCTTAACTTTCAGATACATAACTTCTAGCATCAGAAATGGATATAGATGTATACTGTTAACAAAAAAAAGAGATATACAGATTCATGAACTCAATTTTATGCTTTGCTCTATATTAGCACATGCATATGCAGATATAATATTTGTATTCACTTTTTGTTGTTGTTGATTCTTTGACAATGGTTCTTGGTTTGTTAATTTGTCTCTATCATACATAAGATAATCAAGCCAGATTAGAAAGTATTTATTGATTTTTATTAGAATTCTGGATGGTTTTTTTTCGAGGAGGGGGATAGGTAGGTCTAACAATCTTTGTAAGAGTTAGATATGTACTTGGGATTATACCAAAAGATACAATTTCTCTTTTTAACCTTATTCTTATTAGCCAGTACTGTCATAAAGATATAATGGCCCTAAATTCTTTAAGTAAAAGAAAAATCTCATATATGGAGAATTGCTTATACTGTAGGTATCTGTAATTATTTTATAAGAGGTTCCAAAAACTTAATTATTTTGAAGAAAACTTGAAATATATTAAATTTAGCTATATATCACACATTTAATTTAGAATGGTTGTTCTATGAATGGGAAGGAAAGTTTCTAGCAGCACCCTTCTCTATTCACAACACCTAGAAACACACATTTATTTATATGTACACACATGCATACACATTATCCTACAAGGGCCTGAATCCCAGAAATTGTTAGATACATTGTTAATGACAATGACTCTGTTCTCTTTTGAGTTGTTTATTCCAAATAATTTCAGTGGGAGAGTGATTGCACTTTACTCACCATTGTACATGGGAGGAAAAGAAGGCAGAGGAAAAGGAGCAGAGAAGGAAGGCATGGAGGAGGAAGGGAAAGTATCTAAGTACCATTCCAGAGTCAGTATTTGAAAGAGTAGTTTATGTATTTGGTGACTTTTATTTCATTTGTTTATGGAATAAGGTGCACACCTAGTCTGTTCCCTTCTAAACATTACAAAATAGAGGGTGCTGGAGAGTCTAATTCTGAAATAATTTCTGTTGAAATTACAGTTTTTTTCAGAAATAAATTAGTTCTAAACAGCCTTTCTATTGTTAGCAAAATATATCTATGTTTAGAAACTGTGTTTTTTTAACTTGAAAGAAATACTCAGAGTGACACTTAGCTGTACTTAATCACCAATAGCACTGGTGGGAGTGAACACAATTATGTCTGTAATACTCACCTGATGAAGGAAGTGGTTTCACACAACAGTGAAAAATGCAGCAAACCAAAGCTAATCACTAGTAGAAATGTCAGCTATATACAGTCAGCATCCTATGTATTATTTAAGAAGATGCTGGCTTTATCTGTATGCTGTGTCAATAGTGATTATAATTTTGTAGAGCCATAAAAATGATTGAGATTCTGCAAAAAACTCTTGGGAAAATTCATGAAAATTATAGGTATGTATATATTTATATATTTATACATTTAAATTCTGGGAAATATGTATTAATAATAACTACAAATTAAACATAATTATACCTTAGATGAAAAAATTTAAATGCAGTATAAAATTTCTTGCAAGTAAAATACTTAAAGTATGAACTAGAGACACCTATTAAATAATTTATAATGGCACCTGCAGTTATTTACTTCTAGGTATGTCCTCTTGGTGACCAGTTCACATTTGAGTCCACATATAACAAAAAATCGTTAATGCCAATGACTGTTTATGGCCTATATGAATGAGTTTATATCTTTACCCTAGACTGAAAAATCAACTCTGATAATTAGAATCAAATATGAGTTTCATGTGAAAGAATAACATATGGTCTTCCTTTTTTTCATCTTAACCTATATTACTGCCATATATCTGGAATATGACGACTGCATAAGAATGAAGTAGGGTATTCTTGTATGACTCCTACTAATGTAAAGACTTTCAATAGTTTTTCTAAGGAAAGTGTATAAAGTAAAAATCGTCTAATACACTATAAGCTAAAATTTTCTAAAGGCAGAGGATATGTTACATGTACAATTTAAAGTATAATACATATCTTGAAATACAGGAAACTCTTATGTTTATTTCTTGACATCAGTGTGATTAAAGCAATCCTCCAAGGTATTAAATACATATTAACAGGGGAAAATATAATTAGATGAGCATGATGTCTTGCTTGAAAGTCAGGAAGTTGTTGAATCTTGGCAACAATCATCTGTAATATGAAAATTGTTACTCAACTAGACAGGGCCCAAAATAATATTTATAATTTTCCTTATTGTAATTGAGCGCTTATGAATCTGACTACTACTAAGACATCAAGGTAATTCATCCACTTTTGGTAATATGTGCAATAATCACATGTCTTGAAATATAGACTTGGCTAATAAAATCTATGTAGCCATTATCAAAATTAAAGTTAGAAGTATATGGAATTGTATATTACTAACATTTGCAGGGTAGTACTGGCCTATTTACAATACTATTTCTTTTAACACTCACAGGGAAGATACTTGTATTATTTTCCCTTTTATAAATAAATAAAGAAACTTTGAGTGGAGGTAAATGTACTCTGAAGCACATTTGTATGATGGTAGAGTTTTTAAAAATGTTGCTATTCAAAAGATTATTGGTGAAAGTAAACTCAGATAAAATGGTACTTTGGGATATTATGGGATAATTAAATTGAGTAGCAATTTAGCTGATCAGCGTGGGAAAAGAGTACTGACACATCTCAGTATGACAGGTCAAGAGAAGCATTGATTGTCTATTCCAATATCTTAATAAATTGCATGCTTACTTGCTTCTGATTTTTACTTTTTTCCCCTGATTCCACTGGTCTTATAAAACTGCTCTTCTATTGGCACAGTAAATTTTTTAAAAAGATTTATTTATTTATTCATGAGAGACACAGACAGAGAGAGAGGCAGAGACATAGGCAGAGGGAGAAGCAGGCTCCTTGCACGGAGCCTGATGTGGAATTTGATACTGGATTCCGGGATTATGACCTGAGCTGAAGGCAGGCGCCCAACCACTGTGCCACCCAGGCATCCCATGGCACAGTAAACTTTATATGGAACAGAGTGATTGTGCTTTCAGTCAGCCTCTTATAGATTGATAATATACATTGATATGCATATGATATATGTATGTATATAATATACTTATGTATCTACAAATATGTAGACATATGTATGTATGATATATGTATATATCATATACATAAGATATATGTATATCAATATCATATACATAAGATATATGTGTATATATATATATATATATATATCATATGGATCTTAAATCCACAGTATGTAGATTTGCCAGTGTTAGAGAAGACATCTTCCTAAAGACCGTGGGTTGCTTCACATTCCTAATTTTGTATATGTAAGCAAATTATGTCCTTGTTTTGATGCTTTGGGAACAGAGTTTACTACTTATTAAAAATCTATTGTTTTATTGCTTATTGCATCAAGTATTGTCTTAAATGATTGGATGTATAAAATATATTAAATATAGATTCTGTGAACCTGTATAAAACTCAGCCTAAAAGGTAAAAGTTTATCTTGGAAGCCTTCTATCTCAAATTTCTGTTTTTTTTTTTTTTTTTTTTTTTTTTTTTTTTTTTTTTTTATGATAGTCACAGAGAGATAGAGAGAGGCAGAGACACAGGCAGAGGGAGAAGCAGGCTCCATGCACCGGGAGCCCGATGTGGGATTCGATCCCTGGTCTCCAGGATCGCGCCCTGGGCCAAAGGCAGGCGCCAAACCGCTGCGCCACCCAGGGATCCCAATTTCTGGTATTTTTAAATGGCAGTGGCTGACTTCAATTCTAGCTATTTACTGCATATCATGTTTGCATATATATTTTATTATATTGCTCCCAATACAGACATTTGACTTTATAAACATACCTTCTTCATACATAAGGTGTGTATAACAAAGATTTTGAAATGCTGAGACCTATATGACAAAGATTTTGTGTCACAGAGAAAGATTTAGTTCTATAGTTCCTGTCTTAAACTTTCTATGAATATTTTACATTATTTAGTATTTATTTTTACTTTGTAGATATCAAGTAGGAGTTTGGTATAAGTTGAAAATTAGAATATGGGAGATCCCTGAGTGGCTCAGTGGTTTAGTGCCTGCCTTTGGCCCAGGGAGTGATCCTGGAGTCCCAGGATCGAGTCCCATATCGAGTTCCCTGCATGGAGCCTGCTTCTCCCTCTGCCTCTCTCTCTCTCTCTCTGTGTGTTTCTCATGAATAAATAAATAAAATCTTAAAAAAAAGAAAATTATAATATATATCAAAAGTCTCACTTTCATATAATAATGGCCTTTGCTTTTTCAAAAAGTTATCTTGACCATAATTTGAGTAATTGTAGTTACCAGAGTGAAACTAACTTTCATGGGAATTTCTGGATCAAGAAATACAATTTAAACTTTGGAATATTCTTTATTATAAATTTAATATAGAATTAATATTTATAAATCATACAGATTTTATTTCTGCAATGATTTGCATTTTATGTAATTGTTCAAATTCTTTAAATATACATACATATGTTGCTTTATTAATATATACATTTTATTGTTGAATATAAATATGAATTTCTTCTGGTTTACTATATGTATATATTTTGATCCCTTTTTGTTCGACTCTCCAATTCTTCTGATTTCTCTGCAATTAACTTCCTTGATTCATTTCACAACCTACATGAACATCTTACAACTGAATTTCAATATATTTTTATGTGTTTTTAAGCTATTTGAGTTACTTTTCTATTATATTAAAATCCCCATGCATTTCATAAATAAAATCTGCTTCTTATTGAGTATAAGTAAATATCCTTTCAGTATATTGCTTGATTTTGTTTCATAACTTTATTTGCTATATGTTTTCTTGTGTATAGCAGTGAGTATTTGTACCTATATTTATAAGTAGGGTAGATAGAATTAGTTAGACAAATGTCTTTTTTTAATACTAACAGATTTTAGTAGTAAAACTTAACTAGTTTCCTAAAGTAAATTCATTGAATTTAATCTTTTCTAATTTCCTATAGCCTTGTTTAATTTATTTTTATTAAAAAATTTTAGCCTTGTTTCAATAACTATTGCAAGCAACTAGAATTATTTAAAGGTAGATAAAACTTGGGGCATCTAGGTGGCTCAGATCCCTGGGTCCTAGGTCCAAGCCTGCTTCTCCCTCTCCCTGCCGATCCCTCTGCTTGTTCTTGCTTGCTATCTCTCTCTCTCTCTGTCAATCAAATAAATAATAATAATAAATCTTTTTTAAAAAAGTAGATAAAACTCAGTTATGGACTTTTTTTAAAGGTGGAATGAAATTAAGTTGTACACTTGAAATTAATGTAATGTGTGTCAAATATACCAAAAACAGAAAACAAAAACCCCAGATCATCGTGTGGTTTAATAATTCTTTTTTTTTTTTTGCTTAATATTTAATTTAAATTTATATACTTTCTACTCCAGTGGTAACATTTATTTTTTCATATAATATTTTTATTAGAAAATCTAGTCTAGTTAAATTTTGTAGTTTTTATAATTACTTCCTTGACCAGTGATTTTAGACATCTTTTTTCTTTTTTTTTTTTAAAAGAAACTTCTGTACCAAGTTACTTTAAAGATTTTATTTTTATCTATTTGTCAGAGAGAAAGAGCACACAAGCAGGAGGAGCAGCAGGCAGAGGGAGAAGCAGACTCCCTGCTGAGCAAGGATCCCAATTGCGGGACTCAAATCCAGAACCGTGGCATCATGACCTGAATCAAAGGCAGATGCTTAACCCACTGAGCCAGCCAGGCATGCCATAAACATCTTTTTTTCTAAGTCCCAATTGCATGGAGATTCTAGTTTTTGGTGGTGGTGTTGCTATTGATTTCTAACTTAATTGCATTTTCATCAGAAATTACATACCAATGGTATGTAATTTTGCCATTTTTTACAAATATAATTAGATAAATTTTATTAAATTATATTGTATCTGTGGAGAGAGTTATCATAAATGTTCTTTTTAAAAATAAATTGTTCTATTTGTCCTTGAAAGAGTGTTCTCCAATTTTTAGTATTATATTCCAATAGTATCCAAAATTTTCCTGATAAACTGAACATATAAATTCCTTAATTCAAATTTTCTGTGTTTGTAATGTCAGTTTGGTTTATTTGACCCATTAATTTCTGAAAATTGTGCTCAAACATTCCAGCATGTTCTTAGATTAGCTAATTCCTACTACAGTGAGATTTATAAAGTTCTACCTATTTTAGGTATTATGAAGCTAAATTATTTGGCATTTTGACTGTTTAATATCTTTTACCAGCTTATTTTTCCATTTTTTAAACTTTCCACCTTCCTACATTCTTGTTTCAGAAATTGTCCTTGTGGGGATCCCTGGGTGGCTCAGCGGTTTAGTCCCTGCCTTTGGGTCAAGGCGTGATCCTGGAGTCCCAGGATCAAGTCCCATATCGGGCTCTTGGCATGAAGCCTGCTTCTCCCTCTGCCTATGTCTCTGCCTCTCTCTCTCTGTCTTTCATGAATAAATAAATAAAATCTTTAAAAAGTAAAAAGAAATTGTCCTTGTAAATAACATATATTTAAATTTTGTTTTGTTTTCTAAGCTAGTTTTTTAAGTTTAATCCATTTATATATTTTCGGAATATTGACATATGCCTTGCCTCTTTTACTATATTCTTGCTACTTTTATTTATATTTAAATTTAATTGCTGTCATTTTTTAAACTACTTTTGGAAGGATTACATTTCTCTTTTTTGCCATTTTTTACAAATATATTTTCTTGCAAGTTTTATACTCTATAATAATCTTGTTTATCAAACACTTTTAGCAAAGGCTAATTTAATTTTTTTTAATCAATTACTTAATGTACTTTTGAACCATATTACCTACCGTCTACATTATATGCTACATTGAGTAGCTATTATCTATCTTATTTCTTCCTGTGTATTAGACATTTTTATATTACTGTTGTATACAGCCCATCATTGTGTTGGTATACACACTAATTACTAGAAATACTTACCAATAGTGTTGCTCATCATTTCTTATATTTTACATCTCTTAGTAGAGACTGTTCTCTTCTGCAGACTAAGCATCATTTATTATTTCCCCTAGATAGGATTTATTGATTAAAACTTTTCAAGATTTGTCTAAAGAAATCTTTATTCTATAACTTGAAAAATAAATTAATTTTAAGTATAGAATTCAAAATGACTGTTCTTTTCCCTCTACATATTAATATCTTTAATATGCATTGTTTTCTCATGCTAATTGCTTCGGTTGAGTATCAAGTATTAGTTTATTATTGTTCTCATGTCCCATAATCTGAGATTTCTTGTAGATTGCTTCCAAGATTTGTTTTACCTTATCTATAGTTATATAATTAATTCAATAATTTTCATATAGTTTTACTATTATGCCTTAAGGTTGAATTATTTTTATTTTTCAACTTTAGATTTTCTGGGCTTCCTTGATCTAAGAATTGATGTTTTTAAAAAAACAGATAGTCTTGCCTCTGAAAATTTCATCTTCCTTTTTATTGTACTATTCCCAGCCTCATGAACCTGCGTCCTAATTCTTAACATCTATGAACTTCAATTTTCTCAACTATAAAATAGTGGTTATGGTGCAACACCTGGGTGGATCAGTCAGTTAAGTGTCTGACTTTGGCTCACGTCATGATCTAAGGGTCCTGGATTCGAGCCCTGCATTGGGCTCCCTCCTCAGTGGGGAGTCTTCTTGTCCCTAGTCCTCTGTTCCTCCCGCTGATCATGTCCTCCTTCTGTCTCAAATAAAATAAAATAAAATAAAATAAAATAAAATAAATAGTGAGTGTGGTACACATCTTAAAGATACCTTATAAGGATAAATGTTGTATTCCAGCACAGTGCTAGTACATATTAGCACCTTCATTAAGTAGTTCTAAAAACATATATTTGCTTATTAGAAAATATTTAAGAAGGCAGAATTGGAATAATAATTCACAAAATACTGTGTATTTTCTCCTTGTGTGGCTTAATGAAAGCTTAATTTGGTTGGATACTAAGAATCTCTAATTTTATTCAGAACATGATTGATTTAGAAATGTTAAACCTCAGGATTGGATGGGTTATTACATAGAAAATTACTTATGGCCTCTTTAAGAAAAACAAACAAAAAAAAACATTGCTATTTATGTATTTAGTAGTCTATCATCACAAAATAGCCCATGTTTGAGACTTGGGAGTTATTTGTCAAAAAGAAGACAATGGAAATGAAATTAGTAATGATATCAAGTGGTTTGTTCACTCGAAGTTGTTGGATTATACAAATTAAGGAATAGTTTTTATTTTTAATACTTATAATAAGTTCATTTCATTCCTGTAATAAACTCTTGTTAACATACTGCAAGTACTTTCTCCCTCTTGAATGGTTTCTTTAGTTAACCTAAGAATTTACTTCTTCCTCTTCTTATCAAATGTTAGGATTAACCATTGATATTTTCTCTTAATTTTTTTTTAGATTTTATTTATTTATTAATGAGAGACACGGAGAGAGCGAGAGGCAGAGACACAGGCAGAGGGAGAAGCAGTCTCCACACAGGGAGCCCGATGTGGGACTTGATCCTGGGTTCCAGGATCATGCCCCGTGGCCAAAGGCAGGCGTTAAACTGCTGAGCCACCCAGGGATCCCCTCTCTTAAAAATGTATAAGGTTAAATTCCAAAGAAAGTTCCCTGACAGAAATACAAACAATTTTGATTGCTATATACTATTACAGGAGCTACTTAAGTGATATTTGTGGCTGTACAGAGAGAAAGAGAAAGGAAAAGAACAGATAACTGAATAGTACTGGCATCTTAAATATGACTTTTTATGACTTTTTACCTTGTTATTGGTTTCCAATGTATTTTATATTTACTACATGAAAAATATAATTGCATTAAAGTAAAATAAGTGGGTTGAATAAGTAAGCATGCATTTAAATATTTTAGTGGTGATATGTCTTATTTGTAAATGCTATGGTCTAGAGATTTTTTAAATTAGTGTTAATTTGGAACCATAGGATGTGTTAAGTCTCATCAACACTGGAATTTACTCCTTTTTCTCACAGATCCAAAATGCATATGTAGCTGAGTTAAGTGTAGATATGCAACTGGCTTTAGTGTAATGCACATGTAGCTGGATTACATTGTAATTTACATTACAGCCACTGATATGTGTGCAAAAATAATATTGTTTCTTTTTTTAAACTTATTTTATGCCTTCTACCTGTCATCTTCTGGACAATAAGTAAAATAAAACAAAATAATTTTATCAGATAAATGTTGGTCTGATCTCCAAAATTATAAAATATCTTTTTAGATTACTTTCCTCTCCTTCTTCCCTAAGATGACTTCTGGGTTTGTGGGTAAGTCTTGCATGATCTTTTGAAAATGAAGGAATGAAGGGCAATGGAAAAGGGGCAGTGCCCCCGCCTTAGGACTCCTTAGTGAGATAAACTCTTAGTGGAGGTCTCTTTTCCTGATTATATGAGATTTCACCCTTCCCTTCATATCTGAATATTATCCTGTGTCATATCCTTATCCTTTGTGAGATCACAAACTTGTCATTCTCCCTTTCTGCCCTGGAGCCATAATGGTGGACTATATGTGTAGAGAGGGAAACTAATTAACAGAATGAACCAAACTAATAGATATTTCACAATGACCACATCAGTTATAACTATATATAAATACATGAGTGTAAGGGAGAAAAAAATCCATTATATTATGTACCAAAACTGTGTCTGTTTTTTTTTTCCAATTCTGCTTTATAACAGAAGAAACATATTTAAAATAAGTGTGGAAATCAACTAATATTCTCCTAATTTAAATTTATTGAAAATGATATGAGAAGCAGGAAGGAATAGAAGAATTTAAAAACCTCTGCCACTTCACTGCACTCAACATGGGTAAGTAACATGTTGATTAGTAGAGCACATCCAGAAGGCCCAGTTCATGAAGATAGATTAGAACCAAGAAGGTTTTTGGAGAGCTAAACTTCTGTAAAACAATAGTAGGAAATTTGTGTTTTTGACAAAAACCAGAGAAACAGAGATTTGAAAAAACAGGAGTCACAGATAATTAAGAGAGAGCAATGACAGCAAACAGGATAGCAATGTAAAATCTACATCATTCTAAAGTCTCTGCAAGGGCTGCTACAACACAAATGCATTCTGCAAGTGAGCCTCTTGGAAGAGAAATTAGCATAGCTGGATGGGTATCTTGAGAGTTGCAAATTGAGAGGTTACATGATAAATTCCAGGAAATGATGCAGTGCCTATATTGACTAAAAACTGTAAGCCATTCTCAAGTTATTGAATCCTCAAAAAACATTTGGGGGGGGTGTGTGGAGATCTCAGAACTGGATCGTAAAACTGTGGAAACCACAGGAGACATCTGGAAAAGTATGTATTTTAAAAATGTCCTTATTTTATTAACAACAGAAAATGCATAATAAACCCTCCAAATAAAACCTTACTTATGGCTCTATTTTTTCAGGAATTTAGGTCTACGACATTTGGTACCTGAAGTAGACTTGAAGTAGATATTCTGGGTCAGATTTTGGAGCTTATTGTCCACCACCTTGAAGGCTTTTATTGCCTGTGAGGGTGATGGAAAAAGAGCAGTGAATCTAAAAAGGAGAAAAACAAATACAGGGTAGAATATATTAGAGTTGCTTGCAGCTTCTCAAGAAATCATTTTCTGTTGATTGGACACTTGAAAACTTCATAGACTGTATGGAATCACTATGAAAGAACATTTGATCAGAGAGATCAAGGTTAGGCAGGTTACCTGGTGGATCATTTTAGTCTCTGACTTCCATTTGTAAGAGTTCAACCATTGGAACATAAATCTATAGAATCAAATTAATTAATGCATGTCTGAGGTAACTACTGATTGTGATTTCCAAGAAGGGTTTAGTATACTTATGCTGACAATAGAGCTGTATGTTTGCAAAATCTGTCCATCTGTTTTCAAGAGAGTTTTATCTACAGAAGATGATGTAAGGGAACTGGTAAATGATATGAATATCAATCACCTTTTTTTGTGTGACAGTCTAAGAACTATTATAGTTAAAATAGTCTTCATGCATTGATAGTTACGATGGAGCTGAATTATGGTGAAGATCTTTGGTGAGCAGAAGAATAATGAGAACTATGAACTAAGATCATAAAAGATGACAATGAACAAAATGAGATAGGATGAATTGAAAGCAGAGATTGAACAATATTTGTACACCCATGTTCATAGCAGTATTATTAATACCTAAGGATCCGTAGTTGGATGAAAGGATAGATGAAATGTAATATGTTCCTATAATGCAATATTATTAGGCCTTAAAAAGGAAAATAATTGGGGCACATGGTGGCTCTGTGGTTGAGCATCTGCCTTTGGCTCAGGTCGTGATCCCAGGGTCCTAGGATGGAGTCTCACATCAGGCTCCCTGCAAGGAGGGTGCTTCTCCCTTTGCCTATGTCTCTGCCTCTCTCTGTGTGTCTCTCATTAATAAATAAATAAAACCATAAAAAAGAAAAGAATTTTGACATATGCTACAACATGGACGAAGTGGAAGATACTACAGTGAACTGAACAAGGCAGTTACGAAAGGACAAACAGTATATAATTTCATTTATGTGTGGTACTCAGATTTGTCAAATTCATGGAGACAGAAAATAGAATGGTGGTTTCCAGGGTTTTGGATGACAAGAGGAACAAGTGGAGAGTTATTATTTAATGGGTATGGATTTTCAGTTTAAGTAGATGAAAAACTCTGCAGATGAATGGTGGTGATGGTGCATAGCAATGTGAATGACCTTAACTCCATTCAACTGTATTCTTTAAATTTGTCAAAATGGAAAGTTTTAAGTTATATATGTTTTACCACAACAACAATTGTATCATTCCCCCCTCCAACTGAAATGGGAAGGAAAGATTCAGAATTTAGGTTTGTGAAAAAATATTGATTAGATATGTATAGCATATCTGCCCTGTGTAAGGTGCTTGAGGTGAAATAGAAATTTGTCATTAATTAGCTGTGAATTCCTGGGTATGTAAATTAATCTGCTTTATCTTCTCAAGTATGATAGTTTGGATTAGGTGAATTCCAGACTTCTTATATATATCTTCAAATACACATCTTCACATTGCATCTCTGATAATGTTTATACTTTGTTCAAAAAATATGGAATTCTCACTGAAATTAAGTCCAGGCATTGTATTACAGAAAAACATTGCAGCTGTAATCCAGTCCCAGCTGCTTCTCCTATATATTTTTTAAGATTTCATTTATTTATTCATGAGAGACACACAGAGAGATGCAGAGACATAGGCAGAGGAAGAAGTAGGCTCCCTGTGGGGAGAGTGATGTGGGACTTGATCCCAGGACCCCAGGATTATGACCCGAGCAGAAGGCAGATGCTCAAACACAGAGGCACCCAGGTGCCCCCTGTTTCTCCTATCAGTTCATTACCTGAGTCTAGCTCTGCTTAGCATTTAACATTCTCTGGAGACATCCTGCTGTTATCAGTGGTCTTTTTCAAGCAAATTCCACATTTTTATCTGGCATATTTATACTTCCAAAACTAGAAAGTTCAGGAATGTGTTCCAGAACATATTCTCACAGATTCCAATATGATTTAACTCTCCCCTTTTTCTGCATTTCCATGGAAATGCATTTATATGCTAGTCACAGTTTCTCTTGTAATAACTTACTTATTTTACTAGAATTAGTGCCTCGAACTAGTAGGTACTCAATAAAAATGTTGAATTACTTTGAAAAGTAACTGATATATATGTTCATGTATTCATGTCTTCTAAATTTTAGTTTTTATTTTCTAATATTCACTTGATCATATAATTGCATTAAAAAATAGACATAGAAGAAAATAAGGTAAATACAATCACTGAAATAACTTCTGACTTCGTATTTTGATTTAAAATATATAAAAACCCTAAACCTAATGAGACATTAGGATGAGTAGAAATGAAATTGAATTATGTCAGGGACACCTGCCTGGCTCAATGATTGAGCGCCTGCCTTTGGCTCAGGTCCTGATCCAGGGGTCCTGGGAGTGAGTCCTGCATCTGGCTCCCCAGAGGGAGCCTGGTTCTCCCTCTACCTGTGTCTCTGTGTTGCTCATGAATAAATAAATAAATAAATCTTTAAAAAAAGAAATTTAATATGTCATTACCTTTTTTTTTTCCTTGTTGTGACTGAATTTCACATTTTGGAAGAAGAATAGTAATTGCACATAAAACTGCTGTCATTTCTCCAATTTGAATAAGAGGAAAAGGAAAGGTGGATATTGGGATGTAGGGTGATAATACATACAGAATGAACCAGTGAAAATTTTGTAGACTATTATTCTGTCCCCCTTTTTAGACATCTAACTTTATTAATTTGGAGAAAATACAATAATATTTATGTTATATATAAGTGAAGTTTTAAGCAATGTAATTACAGGCCACTGTAATAATATTTCAGTGCCTCAAATTTTGCTTGGTAGGATAGGTGCAGTTATGTGAGAAGACTGCCATTAGCATACCTTCTTGGTAACTAACAAGTTTCACACAAAAAAATTGAATACTAAGAGGTTTTTGTTTTTGTTTTTGTTTTAAGCTTAGAAAAGAAATAAACAGACAAACCCAGACTGGAATGTAGAATGAAAATGAAATTTTAAATGAAAATTCTTAAGTCATAGAGCATACTTCTGCTTTGAGTGTGATTTGCGGAAAAAAAGTGAATCAACTTGGTAGATCTCTTAAAGCCACATCACTTCCAATCACCAGACAATGATAGGAAGAAGTTAGATAACAAGTTCCAATTGCATATGTTTCCCACGATCTATATTAGTAGTTTTGAGTGTTATTAAGACAGATGTATGCAGTCCTGTGATGAAAACACATTGAAATGAAGAAAATAATAGTCCTGAAATGCTATAAAAGCTTGTATTGTTAATATGCCCTGAGGATGATGTTAGAGTTGTTCAGTTGTGCTTATCTAAACCTTCCCATCTCAAGGCTAATGAAGAGATCCCGACAGATTTTCTGCAATGTCAGTAAAGAGCTTTAATGACTAGAATTAATCAGTTTCTGAGGCAGCAATCTTTAGGGATATCTATCCCATTAGGGCAAGGAAAATAAGTGACAAAAATTTATGCCACCAAACGGAAACAAACAAACAAACAAACAAAACAGGATAAGAGCACTTTTGCTCCTTAAAGAAATTGCAAGGGAAAGGATCTTGGACTTAGTAGTGCATTCACTTAATTAAAATAGTCAGGATTTTTATTTTCTTCTCAATGTAAATCACTTTTGAGAAAAGTATCTGTCACCTCTGATATTCCCTGGGCAATAAATTTAAATGAATTAATCATTTCATTTATTCAGAAATTTGGAAGAGTGATAGGCACTTGCCAATGGGCTGTAGAATTCCTGGCTCATTGATTTTTAAATGCCAGAGACTGGAGAGGCTGTGAAATGATTTAAGTAGAAATAAAAAGAAATAAATCATTCTAGATTAGATTTGCCTATTTATCTTTTTTTACCCTCTAATCAAACACGTATTATAATATTACATGTACATGTAACATTAGTATAGACTGTCCTATCCTTCTGTTTAACCAAAGTTTATAAAGTCACCATGAATTTGGACTATACCTGAATTGGAATTTAACTTTCAGTAGAAGCTTTTTACTATTCTGATTTATTACTGATCAATCCAATTCATTTAAAACTAAGGTGGCTATCTAGTTTATTATTTCATCAAGGCCACTTTTGAAGATGAAAAATAACTCTGGTCAGACTAGGATATATGGTCACTCTGAAACTGAAATATTAACAAATATGCATTATATAACTATTGGTAGAAGTTGGTTCAATTCCTCAAAATTGTTACTAAAGTATTAGCTACGCTTTTATGACAAAGCTGGCAAAAAGAAAAATAAAGAGATTTTTACAGAACAGCACAAAGATGTGAAATTGGTTCAGGATATCCAGGAGGATCTATTTTTGTTGTTGTTGTTCAACATCCCCTCAGTTTCCCTGATTTGCTTGGTTAAATGCAGCTTTCTAGCAGCAAGACCATATTCCAGACTGAAATGCGATACAAAGTACATAGCTTTTAAGGAAGTGACAAAAGATTGCATAACCTTATTTCTTTCACTTCAGTAGCAAGAGGCTCCTCATATGGCCAGATATAGTCGACTAGTCATCAGACATTCCAGGGATATTCTATCACTAGAAGAATGGAGGTTAGACAATGGGTGGACTTAGCTGTCTTTTTCACAAGATTGTTTCTCAAATATGATATGCTGAACCATCAGAATTCCATGGAATGTTTGTGAAATTGTATGTCCCTTAGAACCACACTGTTAATTATGTATCAAAATCTTTGAGAGTGGGAACCAGGAATGAACATTTACTAGAAACTGAAGATACTTATGTAAGTTTAGAGCTATAATATTTTAATGAATATTTACATATAAGGGCCTCTTTTTAAGTAAACAAAAGACAATTTTTCATTTGCAAAATATTTTACTTTTTTAAACAATAAGCTTGTCACTTTCACCTATATGTAAATGAAATGAAAAAGATTGTGTTGAACCATAGTATTCTCCATATGAACAACTATATTTTTATCACTATATTTCTGGAAAAAAAAATGCTAACCAGAGTGGCTTAAAATGAGATTTCCAGCATGATTAGTTGGAAATACAGTGTGGCTTCATCTTGTACTGATGTTAGTCTTCTAACATGAGTTAAATAGTGTATCAAAAATTACCCTTTATGCAAAATTACAGTTATAAAATGAATACTATCTGACGATCTCATATTTAACATAGAAACTACAATTAATAATATCGTACTATGTAATTTAAGTTTTCTAAGAGAATTTAATTGTTCTCACCAAAAAAAAAAAGGTAAAACATAATGAAATGGGAATAATACTCTACCTCTGTGTCTCCTTCACACTTTTCCCCAAGCCCTTAAAAAATAACCCCAGTCCAATTGTAGAAAATTATCAGATAAGTCTAAATTGAGGAACACTACACAAAATCCCTAACTGGTATTCCTCAGAACTGTCAAAGTCATTAAAAGCAAGGGAAGTCTGAGGAATTTTGACAGCCAAGAGGAACCTAACGAGATATGACAAATAAATGTATTCTGGATGGGATTCTGGACCAATACAAAGACATTGGGTATGAACTAAAGAAATATGAATCCTGTATTGACTTTAGTTAATACTAATATACCAATTTGATTCATTAATTATGATGAAAGTACCATGCTACTGTAATATGTGAACAAGAGTGGCAACTCTGGGGAGGGGAGGAGGTAGGGCATATATGAAAACTCTGTGCCATCTCCACAACTTTTCTGTAAATCTAAAACTATTATAAAAACTTTATTAAAAGAAATCATCTTCGACAACTATTTTTACAATGAGGCTTCTAAATATGGCTGGCATGTGTTTAGAGGATATGTTTTACAAACACATCTATTAAAACTTTGAAATTCGGTTTACTATTAAGATATGCTTTTGCCTATAAAAAGTACAATGGAACTGAGAACACTGAAGATTAGAAAGATGTAAATCATTCTCCTAGTATCACTATTAGGCATAAGCTCTGTGAACGGAATGGCAGGAGTTTTCCCAGGGCTAGTAATTTAATTTTCCTTTTTTTTTTTTTTCATAGCATTCAGTAGAATTTTTTTTTTTTTTTTTTTTAGATTTTATCTATCTATTTGGAAGAGAGAGCCCAAACAGGGCAAGGAGGAGGGGTAGAGAGACAAGTAGACTCTCTGCTGAGTGCAGACCTGTGTCTAAGTCAGATACCCAAATGACTGAGCCACCTAGACACCTCTTAGGTTTCTGGAAATTAAAGATATGCACAATGTGGCACCACTGTACTTGGAATCAGACGAGAAAATTCCTTAAATTCTAAATATATTGAAATTATTTGTACATATGTTAGTAAAATTCTTCATGTGATAGTTTTGAAGAAAATTTAATGTGTGCATATAGGAATATTGGGAATAGAGACTGTCACAACATAGATTGGTTGGGAGATTGTTATGGTAGTTTGGGTATGAAATTATGAAGGCAGTGGCAGTGGGAATGGATAAGAAGATATTGATTGGAGGATATCAGGGGATCAAGGAAATGGAGAAAGAAAAGAAAATGGGTTAGAAGCAGGTTTTAAATCTGGTCCGTCAGTGGATATTTACTGGCAAGTTTGATAGAGTAAAATAAAGTCAACATAAAATCAAAAAATTAGAACTACTGTGGTTGGTAGATTTATCAGACTGGATATCTTCAATACTACAAAGATCTTTGTAGGCTTGTAGTCTCAGTCACCATTTAAATACTTACTGTCCTAGCTTACCAGTTTATTTAATGCAGACAATAATCTTACATCTCCAGAAGGGAGTGTGAGAATTAATAAGAAAAAAATCATAGAGTTTTTGAGCTCTTCACTATATAGCATTGCTAGAGAGGGGATTCACAAGAGCATGAATTACAGTTTGCCACAAGAAAAACAGATTTTCAGTAGGCACAGGAATGGAAGAATATGCTTCAAAAGATTTATATCTGCTATATTATTACCTGATGATGCTACATCTACTAAATGCTGCATATAATGGTCATTTTGAGCAACAAAACTAGAATTTGTTCTGCTTTCAAGGAATTGTTACTTTTTCAATGAAAACAACCTCAATGTTTTAATAACATTTATTGAAAATTCATTAAATCAATGAACTCTATATGTTAACTTTAAAATATAGTTCTTCAATTTGTTAAATGATACCAAAGTTATTTAAATTTTTTGAAATATCAACCCAGTGTAGATACATTTATTATGCAGAGCCCTGTATCATCATACACTTTATGAGTGTCTCTTATGTCATTAACAGGACTGTATCACATACAACTGTATAGAAAAAAAAGAGTGCCTTATAAATTATCGATATTCAATATACATTTGGTCGAAATAAAATCTAGTTCTTATATTTATAGGTGTGGGGGGAAAATAACAACTCACAAATGGTCTGCCCATGATAAGAAATATGAAAAAATATTCAGAAAATGTAATTCAAGCTATTTAGGGGGATGGACAACACTGTATCAATTGCAACCTAAAATGGGTTATAAGAAACATTGTGTATCAGGGTTTTCTGCATCTGAAATCTAACATCACCAGACACCATAAGGGAGCATATTTTCAAATCTTAAATGCTGCAAAGCTCAGCACAAGATGTACATCTCTAGTTGCATCAGTATCTTCTTTCTCTGAATGCCACTTTTGGAAGTACTATACAAGTATAGTCATACATTTCTAGCTCCAGGAAAAAAAAATGTGTAAATCACTTTAGAAATAAGAAGTAGCAAAAACCTCCGGAAGAAGTTTCAGAAGGAGTTATATGGATGCCAAAGAAACTGTAAATTAGGACAGTATACTCTGGAAGTCAGTTGGAAGGCCTTGTCCCAAGTTATATACAGCAATCACAAATACTATTAAATAGTATATATATATATATACACACACATATAGAGA
This sequence comes from Vulpes lagopus, assembly GCF_018345385.1. NCBI lineage: Eukaryota > Metazoa > Chordata > Mammalia > Carnivora > Canidae > Vulpes > Vulpes lagopus. Next base: position 126,652,252 of record NC_054824.1, on the reverse strand, counting down.
GAGAGAGAAAGAGAGAGAGAAAGGGGCTAAAATCTATAACTTGATTATATTTTCCTTACAAAGTATCTCCTGTAATTTTTGTAATACTATTGTAGTCAGTTACTACTTTTTATATATTAAATAATTAAGTTACAATTTGTAAACTAAGTTATGGAGGAAAATAACTGAGTAACAAATAGACTTGTAGGTGAATAGATAGATAGATAGATAGATAAATAAATAAATAAATAAATAAATAAATAAATAAAACTGGAGGTGAAACATAAATATGAAAATTTGTTCATTATGGTAAAGAGAAGTTTGAAATATTTTCTGATTTTGAATATTTATGAGAATGAGAATTTGACTGTTTGGTCTATTGAGAAATTATTGTTATTTCTCCAAATATGATAATGCTATTTGCAGTTCAGCTAATTAAAAGGAGTACTTCTTTAAATATACATACTAAAATTTTCATGAATAAACAGAAAAACATCCTTGCAATATTGAGGAGGATATGTGGGAGTATAAGTGGGACAAAATAGACTAATATATGCAAATAGGGATTTACTATAGTCTGACTACTACTTTGTATTTTGAAGTTCTCCATTATATAAATGATTCAAAAATATATAAAAATAAAGAGAAAATGGATAATTAGAACATAATTTTAGGAATAAAAAATTTTAATAGTGCTTATTTTGAGTTGTCATTTTAAACTTTTTAAAAGATTTTATTTATTCATTTGGGAGAGAGAGTGCGAGCATGGGGGAGAGGCAGAGGGAGAGGGGAAGCACACTTCCTGCTGAGCAGGGAGTCCTTTATGGGGCTCAATTCCAGGACCCTGAGATCATGACCTGAATGGAAGGCAAACACTTAACCAACTGAGCCACCCAAGGGCTCCCATTTAAAATTTTCTAAACATTTATAATAGTGTTTTATTAATTCTTTTGAGTTTTGTGGGTAGATGACTAAATCATTTACAAATGATATTTTGGGAACTAATTTCTAAAATTAAGCTTATAATATGAATTACTTACCTTGTTGTATCGTTCTAGAATTCCAAAACAGTGTTGAAGAATAAGGAAACTATGTTCCACACAATGCATTTTTGTTATATGAATGACTAGATGAGTTAGTGGAGTGCTAATAGACTTCTGGGTCTTATTCCTAGCTTCAAAGTTGATCTTTCAGTTATTTGACGTTAAGAGTAATGATGAGAATGATAGCATCACAGATGACACAATAAAAGTACATTTTTCTACCTCAGCTGAATCCACCAAATATAAAAACATGTAGGTCAGAATTCCCTTTTCAATTACATCAGAAAATGATATAAGACCAAACCAAAATAATACAGAATACCAAAGTAAGAGATGATAAGAGCTATCTTTAAACAGTTTTCTGGAATTTAACCGAAAATTTCTCTAAAAGTGAGAAGATTCAGAAAAACTTGGCCAATGAAACTTCTTGATGGCTGTGGATCCTACCTTATGAATCAAAGAGAAGAAAAAACTATTGTCTATTCTGCTTCCTTACAGCAGACAAATAAGGCAGAGGGTTCAAGGAGAAATATTATCAATATTATCGTTATGCTTTTCCAACAATAATCATTTGTATAAAAATTAATCCAGAAAATTGAATATACTTCAAAATAAGTTTACATTAATATCTTACCAATGGAATGAAAAAGTAATTTGAAACATTTACCAAACTGTTCTCAGACCTGAATATGTCAGTTCTCTTGAATATCTTATCTATGCATACCTAATACTGTATCTTATTTCAAAATATTCACTTTATAAATATATAATTATATGCTTATACAAAATGTACTTAAGTTTTTGCAATGTTATGCAATTTAAATTTCAAAATTAATGGGAAAATTATTCCTTAGAAGTATTTTTATTAAGACACAAAGTAATGTGGCATCTACTCAGTTGTTAAATACAAATATGTAGTCATTTCTCGTCAGAGACAGAGAACGTATTAGGTCAAACTTGTTAGTAAAACCTCTTATTGCTTTAAGAGGAATTTTTAGTTTATTAATATTTAAATGCTTTCAATTCATGGCTATAAAAAAATCTTTCTTAGAACCTCCATAAATCCATAAATTTTAATTGAATATACACTTCAATTAGTAAGAAGACCCAAATTTTATCATTCTGCGGCAAGCTTTACCAAAATGGCAATAGGTATCATTTCTGGCTTAAAAAATAATTGCTTTAGGCACAAGTCCAAAAGTAAGAATCAACACACAAGTGTACCTAATAAAATAAATATTTTCAGAAGTCTGTAATATTTTGTTTTTGCTTAAATATTCTAAGAAGACAGAATCTAAAATTAAGAGAAACAAATATAATTAGGCTTTTGACATTGAAGCATTTTTGGAAAAAGATAGATCTTTAACCTTTGGTGGAACTGCAAGTGGTTGATATTAAAAGTCTAAACTAGAATATGATTAAAATATTTATATTACAGGCTTAGCTAGTTACTTTACTGTTGGGCCTTCTCTTTTTGCAAATTCGTGTTTTAGAACACATGAACAGGGTACTTAGAAAATCCTCAGAGATCATCTTTCTTTAAAATTCCTAGTTTAGTTAGGGCAGCCCTGGTGGCTCAGTGGTTTAGCAGCACCTTCAGCCCAGGGTGTGTGATCCTGGAGACCCAGGATTGAGTCCCACATCAGGCTCCCTGCATGGAGCTTGCTTCTTCCTCTGCCTGTGTCTCTGCCTCTCTCTCTCTCTCTCTCTCTCTCTGTCTCTTTCTCTGTGTGTCTTTCATGAATAAATAAATAAAATCTTAAAAAAAAAAAAAGAATCCCTAGTTTACAGATCTGGACTCTGACACTCCAAAATACTGAGTTCTCCAACATCCCAGACTAATCAGTGGCAGTCAGAACTAGAACTTGGTTCTTCTCATTCCAGAATAGTACCTTGTAGATAGT